>NC_051444.1:4646181-4725515 GCF_001649575.2 Kryptolebias marmoratus
CCCCACCCCCTTAACTGTTCTTTTAGATTAAGAACAAATTCAGATGTGATGTAACCTAACTGAGACTGGGTCTTTCTCGCTATATTTTAAACAACTCACGTTGTCATTTTTTTTCCAAGTTTCCCTCGAGTCTACCCCCCTCGTCTTCAAGCCTGTCACCATCACAGGCAGACAGGCATCCTGGTGGGAAAACACACACAAACACACACACACACACAAAATGAGGAGACTTTGACATTTGGCCAGCGATAGGACTCCTGTCGTCTCTGAAAATGCGTGGACTAAACATTAAACATCCAGGGAGGAATACTAAACACACCTCTGAAAAAGGTGCAAAGTAGAAGATGTCAAGAACAAATTACATTATGGCAACTCTCTTAGCCATGTGACTCAGCACGGCTATGGAGAGATAACATCATTATGTCTTCTGTTTTTCATGCAAATGCAGCTGCACACATTATCCACGTAATCAAAGATTATAGGTCAGAAAATTGCCAAATTGTTCAGATCTATTAACCTCTTGAGACTGCATAAACTGAAACCAGTTATATTTCCCCCACAACAATGTATACTGTATGTTTACCATAGAAGACCCAGAGGAATAAAGAAGCACCTCAACAGCATCAGCTGACAGGATTTGCCAGAGGCTGACAGTTACTGTAACATTCAGTGGCCCCTATAGCTGTGGTCATGCCTATATGCACTCAAGACTTTGGAGCTAAATTCACTCCCATAAGTTCATCTGCACTGTAAAAAAACACAACTGAACAGTAATAAATAATACTCATGAAATGGTCAACAGCAACTGAATGAGATTTAAGCAAATATATTGGGTTTGTGTTGCAACAACAGTTTACCTTCTTCCGCTCAGAGATTCATTTGTCACCCAGCAGAGAATAAGTCTCAGTTGTTATGAGTTAATACAGAATTCAGACAACTTAGGAAAAGGTAAAGTTAGCAGCTGTCATAAAACTTAGCTGAGAAAGTTCTGTTAGTGTAAGAACTTTTTATATCCTTCAGTTCTAAAACCAAGGTGCTCGTGCAGCCTAGCATTAACCAAGTTTTCGTACCAAAAAAAATCGTTAACCACGTCCAGCTTTTCGATAAATCAGTTTATTTTTCTTTGCATAAGCTTTTACACCCTCGTTAATTTCCAGTCACACAATTATTTTGGGAGAAGTATGAATTTTCCTGGCAGTAATAAATGTTAATGAGCTGTTGAATGTGCAAATGCTGTTTTGTATGTAATCTGTATTTTAGTGTATTTTGTACCTTAATTTGAATAAATGAAAATTCATTAGCGTAAATATTGTCTCAAGTTCAATTAGATGTTTAAGCCAACTAGTTATAACTTTACTGATTTGACTATTACATTTGGTTTGAATATTGAGAATTAGTTGAGAACTATCTGGTTTAACTGAGTATTTGACAAATTGTAATAATAAAGTTTAGTCGAACTGTAATTTATTTAAGTGTGATTAAGCTGTTAGGTGACATTAACTCAAAACTATTGATTATAATCTACCTGAACAGAGTAAGTGCAACATTGTTACACCGATTTTATTGGTTAAATTTCAACAGTTTGTTTTTACAGTGTATAATTCTTATGCCATTTGATATTATAGATCAGGTTTTGCTGCAAAAGTGTGCATCTTTTACCCCATCAGTGATAAGAGCTCCTGATGTTTCCACCGTGAACACAATAAAATAACATCTAGTCATCTTGGGACTGTAATTTCCTTTATTTTGGTTATTCACTATATTCAGAGGAAAGATTGCATCAAGTATATGGATTCTGGCGATAAAGCATCCAGAATAATCAGGTTTTCAAAGATCAGTTTGCTGCACAGGAAATAAGACACGTTTTATTATTTGTTTATGTCCATTTCACGACACGTGTGATGGACAGATAAAGAATGGTTTAGGTTTGGTTCCTCTCCTGCTGGTTGTTAAACTGATGTCCGGACTCACCTTGGTTGGAGGTTCCCGACTCCGACAGGACACTTTTAAGCAGGAGCAGAAACACGCAGCATTTCCCAGCGGAGCGCATCGTGGAGTCCGACACAAGTGCGCTCTCACAGCCTCTTAAATAGATCCACAAACTGAGGAGGGAATGGGGTTTCATCAAAACAAACAAACATAAAAAAGAAGATTACTGAAAGCTTCCAAATATCCAGACTCAGGGGGTCACAGTCGAATCCACAGGAGTTCTTCTTTTCTTTCTTTCCTCTTGTAGTCAAGCATCTCCGGATCCGCTGTGATTACGCGTAGAGTAAACCAGACAGGAGGGAAAATTAAAATAATAATAATAATAATAAAAAGGTGCAGCAAGTTTGAGCAGCGTCTTTAAACCACAAGCTGATGTCGGGAAATGCGGAATAGGACCAAAAAAAAAGTCTGTTTATTCTGGATGTTTTATTTTTCCAAGAATGACGCTAAAAAGATGAAGAAAAATTGAGGGGAAATCCGAGAGTTCCCGCCTCACTTTTGGCCAGTGCATCCCCGGCTGCGCCTCCGAATCACTGCGTGCATCTCCGTGTGTGCCGTCAGGATGGCCAGGATGGCCAGGACTGGAGGAACGCTCCTGCGCACGCTGACACCTCGTGTTTTTTTTCACTCCACGGACAGAGATTCCTGAGCCAGGTCCACGGGTGCACAGAAATAACTCGTCCTTGGCGATATCTCCCCTCGTTTCTCACTTTTCATCATTTAAAATGGGAAAGTGCGGGCTTCTGCCGCGTTATTGATTCCTGACCAAACGGCTGGGAAGATGGAGGGAAATATGAAGCCATTATTACACTGCCATATCAAGGCGCGCTGTAGGTTTTACCTGCATTGAATTATGTTGTGGGAATGGTAATGTGTCTGGGGCAGTTTCTATTTATGGTGGCACGGGAGGAAGGGGAGCAGACAGACAAGTTGTAACTAAATTGGTGGCGGGTTTAGGATGCAGCCTGCACAGACAGAACAGTGGCTCTCAGCTCATTAGAAACACTTTTTTTTCCCTGAGCTTTTGTTCAAGCAGGACCTGAAACAAAGCCTTTCATCCTCACTTCAAACGCTCCTTCGCCTCCTGACTGATGGCCTGTGAGCTTTACAATAGTGGAGATAACTGCTGTTAGAAGTCCACTGAGATCCGCAGTCAGAGAGGACACACACTGACCTTTTGGACTCCAGAGTAACAGCTCAGCTGATAAGGAGAAAGGTGCTGCTTGGACCTCATATTAGTCACTCTCTGTCTTTTTGGCTGACAGTGGATGTAATTGCTGGGTTGGATTGACAGCTGAGTTGCATTTAAGCAGCAGAAAAGCTCCAAATCACTGGCTCAAACACCGATAAATGTGGTACAGCTCATTGAAACAATGCTTCATTTTTCATAAAAAGTCCTTCAGTTAAAAGCAGTTGTCTAAGGTAAATCTGCATGACTTATGTATGTGAAAAGAAATGATTTGTTATTTTTAATTTCTACAAAGATACACTCAACAGTGTGGACAGATTTGTTGGTCTCACACTGTTGGGCCAAAGGTTGGTTTAGTTTCACCAAATGAATCAGAAAGTTTGACCCAGTGGTTGGTGGGAGATGAATCGAGTCATCTTCACAGTCCAACATTTCAAACCAGGAGCTGATAGTGGGTACCGCCAGCTAGCCCAAGTTGTAATTATCTAATAAGTGGGTCAAACTAATAACCTGCTGAGTTAAAACTAACCAGGTCTAACTTGGGTCACAAAATGGGTTGTTTTGAACCCCACAGTGTGCTTAAAGAGACTATTAATCTTGCATTATTGTCCAAGTTTGAACTAAGTGTTTGACCCTAATTAATATCGCAGATGTCTTCAAGCTTCCCATCAGCCATCTGCCAATTTAAAGAGAACAAACAGCCACTGGGTAGTTTGGTATCACTGTGGGTACCATACTGAACATGGAGAAGAGAAAGTAAAGCTGAGAGCTTTTTGAACCATAATGGGCTACATAGAAAAAGACTCAGAAGGCTCCAATATTGGCAGAAAACCACAAAAAAGCAAGACAGAAATTCACCAGAATGCATATTGACAAGCCCTAAAGTTTCTGGGAAAGGTTCTTTGGACCGATGAGACAAACCTGGAGCTTTTTGGTTCCAGTCACATCAGTTTGATTATTGTAGAAGGGCATCAACAAAATTTGTCTGTGTTGTAACATGATCACCTGTGGGAAAATGTCCCTCGCTGTTACGTGATGTTTGTTTGCAGTCCTGCGCAGAAAACAAAAGGGGCAGGATTTCTTCATGTAGATACTTGCCTTTTCAGAAACAAGCAAACAAATAAAGCATTGGCATTTTTAAATATTTAAATAAATTAAAACATATATGAAACAACAGTCAATAAAAAGAACAGTCAGTGCATAATTCACATGTTCAATAAGAAGTGCAAGGAAGAATAAATTTATTTGATTCCATCTCTTTTTTACAGTTTAGAAACTAATAACTGTTGGTTTATGTCCTGTCATAAGGCCTTCTTTCTTGGTTACGTAAACTCAGTAATACGACAAGGAATATACATATTTGCAGCTCTACACACATAAATGCTTGACATAGACATATGTATATACACATAGGGTCATCACAACCTACAGGCAAATACATATATTGTGTGTAAATACTAAACAGGGTATATTTTGTACCATTAAGCCAATCACAAAACTCAATAACTGATGCATTGCCATAATTTATGTTAAATAATTTAATATTTTCATTTTTGTTTGCTTTAAGTTGAAGTCAGGTTAGACATAAGGAGAAGACAGATAATCATTTCGACCCTCTTTTCTGCAGATATTTTTATTTCATTGCCCTGCTCCAGAGGAACCTGTTGCTCTTCTTGACATGAAACAGTTTTTTATGTGTATTTTCTGACCAGGAATCCTTAACGGCAGAGATGTTGTATCTCTATGGGAACTTCCTGGTTAAATAAAGCTCAAATAAATAAAAAATAAAGGACAAATAAAATTGATTTCTTGGTTTTGTATCTGGCTGTGTGTTGACCTTTTGAGTGTTATTGTTGATAATTCAGGCGTTTTTTTTATTTTTAGTAGATAGCAAATGTTTCATCTCAAAATTGCCTTTTTTTATGTCTTGAGTTGATTATTGTTCAAATCAATACTTTTTCGGGATGTTAATATTGCCCTTCCAAACAATTCTATAGTTACAGACTCTTTGGAGAGGTTTTGATGAATTGAGCTCATCTCTTCTCAGCATTTTCTCCCAAATATAAAGTTTCAGCACCAAGTAGAGTGACATCAGCCTTCAGAAGAGTTTGCATCAGGAAGATTTTGTTTTTCCTACTGGGATACGAGTAAAATCTTTATTTATGCATTCAAATATTTGTCTTAACTATGAGTGTGCGCAGTCTAATATGGTACGTGTCCTCACCATCACACAGAAAGTATTGCTCAGAGATTACTCCAGCATGTGTTCTGGCGGGCAAATATTTGATTTAACTAACTAAAGTAAAGGATTCTGTTATTGCTGCTTCAGGTTTCAGAGGATTATTTTGATTTTCCCATTTCTATGCCCGACCTTTACTTAATCTAAAACATTTGAATAGAATAAGACTTCACCTCCAGCCACCCTTATTTTGTTTAATACTTTTTCTTTTTGGTTTTATCGCTCCTTTCATTCCACTTTAATGGTCGTTTGAAAGACTCTAAGCAAGAGGATATTGATTGTGATGGTCAGTAGTAAACCATTTAGCTCCTGAAGAGAAAAGAAACAAAACTGCTGCTCATATTTTTGTGATTCTCTTTTTGCTCTTGGGACGTAGAAATGGTTTTGTTTGAAATACAATATAAGTTTAAGATCTGCAGGTCCAAAAATATTTGTTGAGGGTAGTCATTTTTGTGGAAAATTATTTTAATTTTATCAGTGCTAATCTCTATTTCCAACTAAGCAACAGGTTAATTCACGACAATGATAATAAGATGTGAACATTATTAGATTTTTATTTTCAGCACAAAATCCTAATAGGTACTTTTCCCTTTCTAGTTTGTTAAACCTAAGATGATATTAGCAGAGATGTATTATAATATGACAAATAAGTTTTTATCAGTTCAGAATTTCTGAAATGCAGGATTTATTATGGAATAACAAACAGTTTATATTTGTGAAGCTGATCAAATTGAACCAGAATGCTCAGAAGCGCATTGTGAGCTTATTTATTTATTTATTTATTTATTTTGCTTCCTTGTGAATGACAAAGATTAGATGAGAAATTTTCAATTCATTGCAAATTGGCACTTTGTCACTAGATGTCAGTAAAGTGAACCGATGGAACTTCTGAAGGAGAGGATCTGTGATTCTGATCTTTGCTGTCATGATGCAACTGTTAAATGGAAGGGTGGATAGATGGATGGATGGATGGATGGATGGATGGATGGATGGATGGATGGATGGAAGGGTGGATCCCGATCGGGATTATCACTCTTCACCTGCAGACTGACTGGGACCATTAAGAGCCTTACAGCATCACTCACTGCCATCCATTTACTCTTACACATCTCTTTGGCTGCAGGGCAACTCTAATTTTGTTCGACAACACACGCCTGATTGTTTCTACTGTTGTCTGCCTGACAGTCTGAATCTTTTTTACATTTACCTGAATCTGTAACCCTAGCCTCCGCTCCTTCCTCCTTCCTGTCACACACTGCAGCTCCTCTCCTCCTGGTGTTCAATTAGCCTTCAGCCCTAAAACGATTCCTGCGTTCTTTCCCCTTCTCATCACAAACAACCCAAAGCTTCCTCTCACATCTTTTGCTGTTTTACAGAACCACCTACCCACTCACTCCCCCCCCCTCATGGTCCGTCTTGTACTGTTATGTGTGACCTCACTCTTTCTCTCCTTTTTTTTTCCTCTCTCCCTCGTTCACATCCTCTTCTTTCTGAATATTTCATGATTTGGTGGCACACTGCTGAGGTGAGGAACCTTCCTCTGTCTAGAGCTTGCACTGCACAAATATTTACTCCCCAAGTTGAGCTTAGTTGAGCGTTAATGTGTGTGCGTGTGGTGTGGGTGTGTCGGGGAAGTGTGTGTGGGTGCGTGCATGTGCGTGTCTTATAAGTCACAGTGATTACATGTGACACGGGCCCCAGAGGGTAAAAGAGGTCTTTCGTTTCAGCCAACATTGATGTTACTGCTCGATTGCACATATCTGAATAGTCTTCATAGATAGATGGACAGACAGACAGATAAGACATAAAGATTAAATATGGTGGAAGAAGAAAAACAAGAGGAGGTAAATGAACAGGACGAGCAGAAAGTGTGAGAGGGACTCGGGAATCTCACGGTGCCGGTGGATTGACAAATGTCGGCTCTGTTTTGGCTGGTGAGAATGGAGCTCAATTGCAGGTCTGGACGAACATCAAAACACAATTAAGGGCTGACATAGAACTGGTCATGCAGAAGAGTGAGGACAGGAGGAGAAGAAGTGGAGCTGGAGGAAGGAGGAGGAGTGCACAGTAAAGACAGGGTGATGTTTGGAAGCAGAAACAGACAGATCTGTGTATTTTAATCCCTGTGGGAAAATACTGATATATTTTAAAATGTTTATGTAAATAAAAGGAAAGGTTAGATTTACATTTGTTACTGACTGGCTCTATTTATCATATAATCTGAGTGCAATCATTGAGGTGAAAGTGTTTCTAAAATTTACTCTGCAAGAACTTGTCCATAAGACAGATCTGATATTTCCTCTAGAATCACAAGGAATCATTAGAAATCCAGATTAAACAAATTATATATGCTTTTAAGCACTGAAGCTGATTGAGGGGTTTAGGGAAGTTCCTCAATCTACAGTATGTTAAGTTAAAAGTTTGGATTTTTTTTAAAGTAATGTTCTGTGGAGTTGTTATCAGTGATCAGTGTCTTACCTGCAGTAAAGATATGTTTGCAGAATATGTCTTTATTTTCCTCCTCGGCTTGGAGGGTCTCATCATCTGCTGTGAACAAAGTTGGACAATTACTATATTACTTATTATGAACTATCTTAATAAACAAGCCAAACATTTGGGTGCAGGTTTAAATTATCAAAATTCAGCATCTTTAATTTATATTACACTGATGGTAGTGCAGTGGTTTCTGATCCAGTATTTTCATAAACAGCTTATACAAACGATGTTTTATAAAACTTTAACTCCACCATAAATTACTCATTACACAGTTATTCCAGCAGAACTATGTTCCTGCTGGAAGTGCATTGGGCTGCACCGGAAGTGTTTCTGCTAACTAACGCTGTCACTAACTGTGTTTGTCAGGAACCATAGAATGATATGCAGACAACTGTGTAAACCAAAAGTGACAATGTAAAAAATGATGAATTAGCTTTTGCATTATGCACTATAAAATTGTTTTAAAATGGCAGCAATCCACTTTAGTTTGGGACCAGCTCAGACTAGCAGTTATGGTCACAAATATAGTCAGAAATAAACTTTTTTTTTTTTACAAACTAAGGTCGTTTAAAAAGCTATCCACAACATGAAACCACAGTTGAACCTTTGAAACATCTGAGCTATCAACTTAAGTCATAACTGCATTCGAGAGTTGTAATTTTCTTGAAAGTTTAAATAATTTACAATCATAAATGAGAAATGCTTTTGAAATTTGTCAAAACTGGGCTTATTATCTACAACTAAAGGCGCAACGCCGCCTACATCTGTGGCGTCAACCAGAAAAGGTCTGAACAAAACAAATAAGCCGATTAATTTATTGTTTTTTATTGTTTCTATTAAACTTAACTTTTATTGTCTGTTAAATAGCAAAGCGAGCGCTAAATAAACTTTGAGTTAAAAGAAAAGAAGTCATATGAAAATGAAGTCATATATATGTTAAGTTTAATACCATTCTATACTTGTTCTGCCCTTTTGTGAGCTTGTAGCGTTTGATTGATAAATCTCATTTCCCCTCAGGGAGAAGTTTCAAAAAGGTCACAATTAACATTTTGTTAATGTTTTTTTTTTTTGATCCCCGGGAAGAATAGTTATATCCATGAAAATAAACAGACACGCGCTAAACAGTACAGATAACATACATCACAATCGTTTGAAAGATATGCAAATTAGCACATGCTTCTTAAACACATCAGTCACCATGACTGCAGTGCCAAAACAACATCTCAAAGTTTAGACGGAGAAGTAAATCTAAGTTATTTATGCTCCGCGGTTGACCTTATTATGTCTGATATCAAATAAAACTGACATTAATCAGAAGAAATTAAAGTTTTAGCTTTGTTGGATGGAACTAATTGTTTGCAAAATGTGAATATTTACCAGGATGAGTAATAAGTTCACACAAAGCACTTAGTGAAAACAGTAAGGCTTTTACTGTAGGTAGCAGTAAATTCATTCACATCAGAGGACGAGTTAGAAATTCAATGCAGCATCTCAGGGTCAAAGCGAAGGTGACACTTCAAACATCTACAAAGGACGTCGCATAAACTGTTATTCTTCCTCTCCTGCTGCCTATTGAGCCGATTTCCTTTGTTCTAAAGCTCAGAAAAGCTTTCTGTCGGTGTGCGGACACGTTTGAACACCTGTGAGCACCTGTTGTTACAAGATCGATCGTGGTGGCAGGAGGGGAAGCCCAGATTTGTGGATGAGGAATTGGACTGAAGCTACATCTAAGAGGCCCAGTGGGATGTAGGATCCTCTGAGTGATTAACGGATGTGAAAGGATTACTGCCCTTCAAAAGTATTTGATAGCTACAGGTCTGCATGTAGTAATCTTAGAGTAACTCATAAACTGCTAAATGAAAAGGCATCTGTAAAAATTCCTAGAGATGAAAAAGCATGCAGCAAATTCCTGTACAAAATTAAAGGCCTGGCATTTCTTGAAGAAATGCTGCCGCCATCTTTCATGGCAGAGTTTTAGAATAAATAATTTAATAAGTAATGACAAAACTGCAGCTGTTTTGGTGAAACCCTGAAAGTAACTTTCTCATGTAACATCGGTAAATGTAACCTTGTGTAAATAATTCTCAGTTACTACTACCGATGGATCAAATTGTAGCAATTTATGTGTTGACTAAGGCTAATTAAATGTGGCTCCATCTTGAATTGGGTTTGCTCTAAATGTTAATGAGTTGTAGATGTACATCCAGTGATTACTTTCCAATAGTTTAATTAAAATCTTTCCAGCGATTCTTGAGATTTGTTGCTAACAGGCAGCCATTGTTGACTTTAACAGTTAATGCCAAAGTTTTAAGCAAAGATGTGTAATATGTGAAGCTTGGAGTATATGTTGTGGATAAGTCTCGGCTACAACCAAACCAAAGTTTATGTCGATAACGTTTTTTGTAATGGCTAATGTTGATTAGTTGTAGCAGCCATCTTGAATTAGGGAAACTCCAAAAGTTAATCCCTTTCCTCCTAATCCTACTTTCTAAGAGTTTTGTACAATGAGTGTTTGTGCAGCCAACTTTAACTCAATATCTGTAAAACTGCAAGATTTATTGCCATTTTTGTGTTTCTTAAGGTCAGTTGGGTGTGGCAGCCATGTTGAATTGCGTTGAATTCAAAGGTTAATCAGTTGTAGTGATTACTCTTTAAGAGTTGCATTAAACTCTATCCTGTGGCTCATGAGACGTTTTGCTAACACCACAAACAAATTAAAACACACAGACACATGCACCAGCAAAAACGACCATCGGCAGGGATGCAGTAAAGAAAACCTTTCGTGTCAGCCTTTTCTTTCGTGGTTTCGAGGTTTGACAGAGCTGCTGAGAATCAGACTCAGGATCAGTCGGAAGATGAGACAATGAAGGTTTTGTATCGCTCCTCCAGGAGACATTTCAACAGTTGGCATCAGGCGGCCGTCCAAATCACAATTCACACTGCAACAAACTTATTACTGCTGCATGAGAGTATCCTGGCAGAAACTTTGCTTTCACAGATGGTCAACAATAAACTCTGAACTGAGTTTACTGTTAAACTCAATAAACTCCGGACTGAAATTATTGTTGACCAAATGTCAAAGGATGTGCAATTATTAATCAGTTACAATCAATTATTTATTCAGTAACAAATTATTACAAACTAAAAATGTATTGCACTTCAGAAATACTCTTGAAATCTTATTTTTAGCGTGAATGAAATCATCCTAAAATCAGTTCACTAATAAAACATAAGGTCGAAGCAACCCACTAAAAAAAACATTCCTGTTTGACTGCATTGCTGTTAATGTTAAATTTTAGATTTGTTTGCATTTTGTAAATGCAGAGTTGGGCACTGATGAGTTAAGCTAAATCAATTTGACAAAAATAGTGACATAAAAATAAGTTTTTAATGCGCTATTAAAAAATTTAGATTGAATTTAATTGGATCTCAGAAAGCTTAGTAATTAAAACCCTCATTCCCTTGAAGCAAGATATCTAGTTGGCATGCCAGGGAGAAAGAGGTGAGATAAATAAAAGCTATAAGATGAAGGTTTTTGCTGCCTTTTAAAATGAGGAGTTGGGAATTATGTGGAGTTTGCATGTTCTCCCCGAGCACATGTGGGTTTTCTCTGGGTACTCCAGTTTCTTCCCACAGATCAAAAACATACATGTTAGGTTAATTGGTAAGCCTAAGTTGTCCCTGGGTGGATGGATGGATGGGTGGATGGATGGATGGATGGATGGATGGATGGGTGGATGGATGAATGGATGGATGGATGGATGGATGGATGGATGGATGGATGGATGGATGGATGGAAGGGTGGATGGATGGATGGATGGATGGATGGATGGATGGATGGATGGATGGATGGATGGACAGATGGACGGTTTCTGAACCCTATGTTTCTATTTTTTTATGTTCCAGTTATTTTACTGACATGAAAGAGCTCAAGCTGTCTCTGTTACCTCCAACCACCACTTTATAGAAAGATCCTTGAAAGGACACTAATGCCACTCGGCAATATTTGTGTTGTTGTGTTGTGCTGTTTACATGTTAAAGCCACACATTGTTAACACCTTGTGTGTGTTGTAGGCCGTATCATCAGTCCAAAGCCAAATAGGAAAAAGCCTTACTTTACATAAATAACCATATAATAACGTAGCATGTATATTGTGAAAACAGGAGGCAAGAGTATCCTGTAATGAGCCGCCCACCAACCTCAGTCAGGCATTAGTGGCAAAAAAAACGCTGACCTGGCGCTCTCGTACTATTTACAGTATATTATTAAAATACTGTTCTCAGTGTAGCTCCACTGGTGTTTTGGGGATTGTGTTTACACGAGTTTGTCAGTTTATTGGATGATAACACAAAAGGGACAGATCCAGATCCCAGGTGATCTGTTAGTTCATGAAGGATGTGTTGAGGATGATTCTCAGCTACTACCACGTCAAACTTTACTTCAGTATCTGTACAATTGGCAGAGTTATATCGGTATTTGTGTTGGCTGATGCTGATTATCTGTGGTGGTCATCTTGGACTGGGGTGACTCCAAAAGGTAATCAGTTGTAGATAAATGTCCAGTGATTATTTTCAGTAAGTTTCATTAAAATTCATCCAGTGAATACACACACAGGTAAAAACATTATCATCCGCCTTCGCCTTTCAGTGGCAGGAGAAAAAGATGCATGACATAAACTTTAAACAAAAGCTTGCATTTTTACTAAGTTATAGAGACAAGAACATAGAACTCTTTCTTGGTCATATTTCAAGATAAGATGGTACAAATAATAACAATAATAATAAAAAAGTCAATGTGGACGCTTTAGCCCTCTCCTATCTTTAGGGATTTATGTTTATTTACCCATCTGCAGGTGTACTTACAACAGCTATATTAAATGCTCTCCGTCTCCCCTGAATCTCTTTTCCTCTGGGTGAATGGTCTTGAAAATGTATGTTATAGGTCTTGAGTGCTGAGTGCACTTGTAGGTTTCAAAAGAACATCAAAACACAATCAAGTCGTGTGGATCCCTGAGGCTCGAGGCTGCAGCTCTCAGGGAAAGAGAGGATTAGGAGGAGGGAAGAAAGAGGGGCATCAGAAACGTACAGATGAGAGCAGCCAGAAAATAGCCAACATAAATAACTTTTTTTTTACATTTTATACCGTTGATTTTTCCTAACTAAATATTTAAACAAAAAACCTACATATCTTTATGTTTTTTGCAGAGTTACTGACTAATTGATTTAGTTACATTTACCCAGCATCTCATCCTCCTTCTGTTATTAACAACCAAGTTCTGTGAAATGATTCATCGCTTAGCTCCAAACCCCAAATCTTTTAAAATTACTGGTGTAATTTACAGCAGAGCTCAGTGAACTCTGACAGCCGGAGAAGTCGAGTAAAAAATTAAAAGTCTCTTCTTCTTCTTTCTGACTTAAAAAAAAAAAAAAATCCTGCTCCATTTTGTTCTCTCTTGAAGCCAGAGTGTGAGGAATGGTAATTGAGCCATCACTCCAGGAAAAAAAGAGAAAGATGAAGAGACGGAGGGAGCAGAAAGAGAGAGGTGAGTGGTGCAAGACTGGCTCGCAGTGAGATCAAATGAAAGCTTGTTTACTTTGAATTCTGTTAATTAGGACTTGTATTAAAATATATAAAACATTGACTCATTCTATCATTAGAATAAGTCATTTGTTTAATATTTTAGATGCTAAAGAAAGTAAACAACACTTGAAAAATTCTGAGTAGATGCAGGAACGATAGAAGTGGCATCTGGCTTTTTTTGATCAAAATTGTGGAAAGTCAAATCTTTTGTAACGCCTATATTACTGTGATAGACTTAAAAAAATGTTTGTAGCATATCTGTCTTTATGCATTAGTGTCTAAATATGCTGTGTCTGAAAAACAGCACACATTTTGTAATAACTTTGTTCAAACTTTGCTGAAGACTTGAAAGAGGAAGTCATTTTACTGAGTGGACTGTTGGCACAAGTTTGGATCAATGATCAATGATTTCAATCATTCGTCTGGCAGAGTCGCAAAATATCAAACATAATGTGAAACCTTCACAAATAACTTGAGAAAATATGAATCTCTTTTACATATTAAAACTGTAAAGCTGCTGAAGACAAAACAGCAGTAATGTTTTTCCCCATAAGTGTTTGTTCCTAAAAAGATTTAAGATGGCTGCTAAAGCTAAGTGACATTAGCCAACACAAAAAAATAGCTGTAACTCAGTCAGATTTAAAGATATTTACCTAAAATTCAGTGTGGTAGTAGCTGAGCATGGTCCCCAGCCTTAAACCTGAGCACTGACTGTTGAAGCCAATCTTGTTGGTCTTTTAGCAAAATATCTCGTAAACCACTGGATGGATTTCAATGAAAGTAATCCCTAAATGTGTAGAACTGATTACCCTTTGGAGTCAACCCAATTTAAGATGACTGACACAGCTAATTGACCTTTGCAAACACAAAAATCGCTATACCTCAGTGAATTTTACAGACACTGAGCTAAAATTCGGTGTGGTAGTAGCTAAGAGTAATTAAAAATACACACTTGAACCAGTAATAGATCGTGCACAATCATGCAAAATATCACAAATTGCACAAGATTAAAAGTAATCATATTTTCAAGGTTTCACCAAAACTGCTCTAGCTGCGTCATTTCTCAACAGAAGATGATCTTAGTCTAAAATTTGGATGTGAAAGGAGGCGGGTGATATGCATTCCTTCAAGGAAACGTTTGGAGTCAACCAATTTCAAGATGGTCACCACAGCTAATCAGCCTTAGCCAACACAAGGATTGCCATAATTTAGTTAAATTTACAGTTAGTGAGCTAAAGTTTGGTGTGGCAGCAGCTGAGAGTCATCCTCAACACATGATCCGAGCACGAACAAAACCTGCAACATTTTGCAATATTGCACGAGATTGGGTAAAGTCGTTTACTGTAACTCTGTCCTTTCTGATTATAAGATGATTTTTGTTTAAAACATAAAAAGGCGGCGGGCGATATGCATTTCTTCAAGTAACGCTAGGACTTTAGTTTAAATCTCCTTTTCCTATGGTCTTACCCAAAGTATGTCATAGCAATAATTGCAAGATTTTCAAACTTAGATATAATTTTATTGCTGGTATAATAATGAGAAAATAATTTTGGTTATTCAGCTGACTCTATTTGTCTGTGTCGTGGATCCCGGCTGTTTTTAACCCCCCGCCCCCCTGTGTGTACCTGACTGCAGAGGCAGCTCCTGGTGTTCGAGGTGGAACCAGCTGCTGCTCATTATTCACCTGCTTCACAAATACCTGGTTGCTGCACGGACAAATGGTGGGATTGTGGCACTGCGTTTGCAAAATCCGCTGAAACCAGACCTTGATGCTGCCTTACAGAAAGTGGTCACATCATTAAGTTAAAAAAAAGAAAAGAAAAAGAAATCTAAAGTGGGATTCAAAAATCGAGCGTAAGCACTGAAGGGATGTTGCTCATCACCATCCATAACAGCTCAGGACTAAATTTCATAAAATGTTACACTGGTTGCACCAATACTTATCTTTGTAAATAAAAATATCTAAATCAGTCTTTGCTCTCTGCTTCTGAGTCCACCACCACCACAGCCCGGAGAAATTTGTTTTCTCCCATTTTCCTCAAGCAATATTTCAAAATCTATCAGCACAGAATGATGCAGGGCGGCTCTGTTAGAATGAAATATTTAAGCTGATTTCAGTCCCAAACTGCTTACATGAGAGCTAACTCAATTTTCAGTCTTCTTCAGACTATCTCTAAAAGGTTTTTATCACTGTCATTTTTATGAGTTTGCTTTTATTCTGATTTGCATTAGATTAAAAAAATGCGTCTTTGTGTATTATTTATGGAAATAAACAGTCCGTGGTTTGATTAGATTTGTTTTACTGATACGTTTTGTGGCTACCACCCAGACTTTTTCCATCTCCTTGTGATTAATCGACCTTATTTTAATTTAACTTTCCCCTCTCTGTGTCTCGTATGTGATTAGGGGGTGTCCAGGCCTGTCATTACATGCTGCAGTGTGGGCAAATGATGTCTCAGTAGAGCTCCTGCAGCAGGCACAGGAAGAGTTAAGACATTAATAGGCAGAGAAAAGCCATGCAGCATCACTGTCTACCTGTGTGCTGGGACTGGCAAAGATCAAAGGCTGACTCTGAGATGTGGGGGGGAGGTGGGGAGCAGTCAGATACACAGACGCAGAGGAGAGGAGAGGAAAAAGTCATCGAGTGACAAGGAGACTGAGAGTATAGCAAGTTCTGAAAGCACAGAAGGGACAGGGGAGGCAGGTTTAAAAAACAGACAGGGAGAATAAATAGGAGTCATTTCCTTCCTGCCATCTGCCTTATTGTTGACTATAGTTTATGTGCTGCATTGGCCTCCGAGTCACCTTCTGTACGCCTCGTGAGATCCTTGAAACAAAGCAGACGTTACACCTGCCTGGTCAGCACTTCGACCACTAACTCATGCTAATTGGACACAAAGCTCACGGTTAAAATTGTTTTTCTTTCAAACCAAGAAAGTGAGATACACCCACTAATTATTATAATGTTTAGGGGTTTATTTTCTGTGTCTGTGTGTGCTTCTTTGTCTGTACAGTTAGCAAAATATCTTGTGAATCACTGAATAGATATTTAGGAAACTTTCAAAAAGGAAACACTGGGGTGACATCTCCAACCGATTCGCTTTTTGAACCACTCCAATCAAAATGGCCACCCCAGCTAAGCAATCCTAGCAAATATAAAAATGGCTGTAACTTAGTAAACTTTTATACACACAGAAACATTTAGTGTGTTAGTAGCTGAAGCTGATCCTCGGCTTAAACTCTGAGTGCTAAGAGATCCCATGAGATGTCTGTTTTAAACTTTGTCATTAAATTACTGGAATCAACTCTATCTGTTCGTTAAAAATAAATAAATAAATAATAAAGCTTTCAGAAAGAAATCAATATATGTCCATCTATAACTGATTAACCTTTGGACTCAACCAAATTTAAGATGCCACCACAACCAATGGATATTAGAAAACACGAAAATGTCAAAGCCTCAACCAGTTTTCAGATAACGAGTTTAAGATTCGGAGTGCTAGTCTCTGAGAGATATTCTCAAATCATATTCTGAGCGCTAACAGATTGACTATAATTGTTTTAAAATGTACCATTTGAAATCAGCTCTGTCAGTTAATACATAAATAAATAAACCATAAACAACTAAACATATTTTGATGAAATGTTCAGGAAGTATTCATTGGATGTACCACAAAAACTAATTAACTTTTAGGTCCACCACAGCTAATCGACATTAGTTCAAACAAAGTTGGCTACAACTACATATTTTATAGATATTGAGCTAAAATCTGTTGTGGTTGTAGCTGAGAGTCATTCCCAAGTCAAGTCAAGTTTATTTGTACAGCACATTTCAGCAACAAGGCAGTTTAGGGTGTATTAAATCATAAAAACGCAGAATTAAAAAGTCATAAAAAGTCAATTGATGTTTGCTATACCAGCAGCAAACATCACATTTTCCAACACACTCTGAGCAAAGCAGCTTGCAATATTGTATGAGGTTGCACAAAAGATTATTTTAAAAGTTTGACTGAAATGACTACAATGTCATCATTTCTCAACATAAGATAATCTATGAAAGGAAGCAGGCGATATGCATTCCTGTAAGGAATGTAACACACTTACAAATGGGAAAACGTGATTTTCCACATGTGAAGTGTCTTGGTTTTATTTTATTTATTTATTTTTGTCAGGAATATTTGAGTTTGAGGTAATTTAAATAAAAACTATATTTTAGAACACAACATATAATGAAAAAGCACTAAGACAGGCAGCAATTGTTTGTCAAAAAAAGCCAAAATAATGCAATTACTGCAGCAGACAATCTCAAAAATGTAAAACCACAAAGGCAAACAGACCCACTTTTCTAAATATAGAAATGTGTGAAAAAGTAGAGGCGCAAGCAAGTGATGGCATCATGCAACGCTTTATATGTGCACACGCAGCTATGACTGGATGAATACTGGATGAATAACTATATTACCTCTAAGTGCTTCATAGTGACGTAAAATCTGAATAAGCTGTTGAATCTAAAGACTGAACATTGTGAAGGTAAGCTTCAGGAGGCCTCCATTATACCTCAAACTAATCTGTGAATATGCTTCTAATTAAAGCAACCGTAACCTTTTTTAAATTTTTTGATCAAAAATCTCCTACTAATGTTTTCAAGACTGAAACTAAAACCTGGTATGAAATCTATCAGTTTTAATGAGCACCTTCATTATTCTCCCCGCTGACTTCCATTCCCCTTTTTGTCCTCTGGGTGAGGGATGTTTTATTCATGCTTTTCCTTTTACTCGGGGTGTGTCCACTTCAGCGAGTTTTGAAGCTGGAAACTTGAACAGAAGTCAGGTAAGATTAGGAGGAGGCAACTCAATCTTTGGACACTTTTATGTGATTTTATCCTCGGGTGTGTACATCACAGGGATCCGTGCAGGGGTCAAACAGGTGTCTTCATCTGGGTATTATCACCTGAACTACAAATGTGGAGCTGATTATTTTAAGGACAGGTCTGAAAGCGTGTTAGCTATAATATTAATCAGTAAAAACTGCAGGTAGTAAAAAAAATGTCAATATAAAGACACTCGTTCTATAACTTATTTGTCACTGCGAAAAGCTTTTCTTCTTGTCAGACAAAATTTTAAACACTCTAAAAGTACAGGTTAACTTTCATTATTGTTATTGTTTTTGATTTATTTTTTATTCTTACAGAAGGGTCATGAACAAGACTGTAAACTAGTGTTAAAGTACAGCTCTGTGAAAGTGTTACAGATTTCTTGTTTTTGCTTTTTTTGTCAAACTTAAATGTTTCAGATCAGCAAACTGTTAAAATCAGACAGAGAAAACCTGAGTAAATACAAAATGCTGTTTTTAAATGGGGATTTAATTTATTAAGGGGGAAAAAAGCTAAACCAAACCAACGTGGCCCTATGTGAAAAGTAATTTCCTCCATTGTCAAACCATGAATTAACTAATTGACCCAGGCCTAATTAGTACCAGACCCATAAAATCAAGGAAACACTTAAATTGAGGTATTATCCACACATGGAGAGAACATGGAACAATGGTGATCCTCCCAGGAGCTGCCGGCTGACCAAAATTACTCCAAGAGCCCATCAAAGACTCATCCAGGAGGTCCCAGAAGAACCCTGCAGGCCTCGTCTGCCTCAATTAAAGGTCAGAGGTCATGATTCAACAAGAAGAAAAAGACAAAAATGGGAGCGTTCCAAGGCCAGAACCGCTGCTGAGCAAAAAGGACACAAAGGCTCGTCTCACGTTTAGCAAAAAGACCTTCAGGAACATATTCCGTGGACTGATGAGACAAAAGTGGAACATCTGAAATAAACACTGCATTTCAGAAAAAAAACATCCGACCCCCAGCCAAACACGGTGGTGGTAGTGTGATGGTCTGGGGCTGCTTTGCTGCTTCAGGACCTGGACAACTTGTGGAAACTGATGGAACCATAATTTCTGCTCTCTACCAGAAAACCCGGAAAGAGAATATTTATTAGTTTAATCGGGTTCTGCAGCAGAACGATGATCTGCAGCGCGGCAGCAACGTTCCTCCACAGCAATCAGTCTCAAAAGCTTGATTGAAGTTGTTGTCACCAAGGGGGGCACAACCACTTATTAGCTTTAGGAGGCAATTACTTATTCACATAGGGTCAGGCTGGTTTGGATAACTGTTAATAAATGAAATCATTTAAAAGCTGCATTTTGTATTTGTTCGGGTTATTTCTGCCTGATATTAACATTTGTTTGATGATCTGAAATGTGGGACAAATAAGCAAAAACAGAAGAACTCTGAAATAGTTTCTCACAGCACCACAGTTAGAGTTTAAACAATCAGTAGAACAAAGCCACATCTCAAAATGGTATCAATTCATGTCCAGTTTTATGGATTTGCCTTTTCTAGTTGCATTTATTTGGTGGAGGGATAAGTCCGTGTGTTTAGGTTTGAGAACAACTCTGTTGCGGCTTAAATCCAATTTTGTTGCAGTTGTGTCCAGGGCTTTAGTTTTTATATCTGAAGATCAATTGTGTCTTTTCTTCAAAAGATGAATGAACGTCTGGGCCGAGGCAATCTGTCCTGTCTTCACTCTGGTGAGGCTGTGCTTTGTCTTATGGTGCAGCTGTTATGAATGTCTCCTTCCTGCAGCTGCCGAAGCTCACAGAGGTCTTAGTAAAGAGTAACCAGGAGAAACACCGTCCCGTTTATCATGGTCCACACTGGATCAGCCTTGATGTGTCATTTCATTCTGAAAGAGTGAGCCAAGTTGGATTAAATATAGCAAATTAAAAACCTAGCATGGAAGCAATCCTTAAAGCTTCATCCTGTTTTTAATGCCAAGGTTTTGAATTACGATCATCTCATGATGAGAAGGGATGGAGTTATGGCCATTTTCGTCAAACCGTGTACAGTAAATGGCATTATGCAAATCTCACTTCAGATTTTGTGAAATGTGTTGACGCTCGGAGTGTGTGTTGAGGATGACTGTCATCTACTACTGCACCAAACTGTAAAACTGAGATAAAGCCGTTTTTGTATTAGCTAGGGTCAATTAGCTGTGGTGTTCATCTTAAATTGGTCTGTCGCTAGTTGCAGATTTACATTCAGTGGTTTATGAGACGTTTGGCTAACAGACAAAGAGGGTTGATATCAACAGAGTATGTGTTGTGAATCACATTCAGCGACTGCCACACTAGGTTCTAGATCAATATCTGTAAAATTGGCTGTTATAGACTTTTTTGTGTTTCCTAAAGTTGGCTGTGGCGTGCCTCTTGAATTTGTTTGACTTTAAAACCTGACGTACATCCAGTGATTACTTTCTGAGAGTTGTGTTAAAATCTGTCCAGTGGTTCATGAGATGTTTTAGTAACGGACAGAGTTGACTTCAATAATTAAGAGCAAAGTATTTGTTGAGAATGACTCTCAGCTACAACCACGTGAACTATCTGTGAAACTGACTCAAGTGTAGCCATTTTTGCATTTGATAAGGTTGCTCAGCTGTGGCTGCCATCTTGGATAGGGTTAAATCTAAATGTTATTATTTGTAGATGTTCATCTACTGACATCTTCCTGAGAATCTCATTAAAATCCATCCAGTGGTTCATGAAATATTTTGCTAACGTCATAAACAAATCAACCCACTCAGAGACACCCTAACCCTTATTCTTATTGCTGCTTCACCTTTGGCGACAGGCGATAACGGAGTATATTTAGTTCTGAGAATCTACTGCCGCCATCTAATAACTTGAGTTTGACGTTCAGCGTTGAGCTGGAAACCACAGAAACCAAGCTGGATCAAAAACAGAAACAACAAACCACTTTTTCTTCTTTATTCGTCCCAGTTTCATGACAAACAGCAGATAAAAGAACATAAGTTTCCTTTTTTTTTATCTCCAAGGTGTCTTGGTTACTCTTTCCTTTTCTGTCCCATTAACCTTCCTTTGGTGTTGGCTGTCAGTGCAGAGGCTGATGGGACCTGATGGACTGTGTCTCCACACCATAAAACACACCAGAGCTCAGAATAGTATTCCCTTTCTTTTTCCAAGTTATTTATAGCATTAGAATAACAAAAAAATAAAAAAACTTGATGTTACATAATAACTTGAGCAGGTAGTTCCCTTTTCTTTTTAACTCTGTCTTGTTAGATTAGTAAACCTGTTATTAACTGTCTAAGGTGAAGGCCGATCATAGAGTGTGTGTTTGTTTGTCTGTCTGTTATCATAATATCTCATCAACCACTGGACAAATTTTAATCAGTAGTCAATAAATTGCCATCTATACCTGATAACCAAATTTGACAACCAACAGACTTTAAGAAACACAAAAATGGTTATAACTCTGCTAGTTTCATAGATAATGAGCTAAGATTTGATGAGAGTCATCTTCAACACATACTCAACACACTATCCATTGCACAACATCTTTGTTTAAAAATCATAGCATTAACTGTTTCAGTCAACACTGTCTGATAGAAAATTATCTCATAAACCACTCAACGAATTTTGATTAAACTTCCAGAAAATAATCACTAGATTTACATCTACAACTACTTGACATTTAAAATAAACCCAATTCAAGATGGCCGCCACAGCTAATCTACCTTTGCCAACAGAAAAATGGCTATACTGGCTTACACAAAAAATGTTAAAAAATGAAGTAAAGTTTGTGTTAGTAGCTGAAAGTCATGTGACTGTCGTGGCCGTCTTGAATTAAAACTATGTTATCAAAGATGGCGGGAAATATTCATTCGAGGAATTCTAAACCTTTAATTTTAAGATGCTTTCCTTTTCATACAAGTGGTGCAACAATCAATCACGAGCAACAACCGTGGTCTCTCTTCCACTGATGGAATATTGACAAAGGATGACTTTTGAAATGAGTGATGGATTCGCCAAAAGGCACTAAATCTATACACCCAGTTGCTAGCTGTCTGTGTCATTCAATGTCAAAGGCTAAGACTGAGTCTACATTCAGTGTGTTTCTGATCTGATGGGTTCCAGCTGCACAGAGAAAAAGTAATGCACAGACACAATGAACCATTTACTGATTAAACTTTCAAGTGATGATTGGTGGCAAACAATTCCCCTGTGCAGAAATAGGATTAGTGGCAGCTATGAATCTAAACTAAAAAGTAACTTTATAAATTAATTGTGTGTAGCTTTAAAACAAAAGTTCAGATATTGATTGCTCACCATTGAAGACAAAGTGACAATAATGTTTTTGCTCCGTGTTTGTGTAGCTTTAGCAAAATATCTCATAAACCATTGCACAGATTTTAATGGGTCACAGAAAATAATCACTGTCTTTACATCTACAACTGATAAACTTTTGCAGTCAACCACATTAAAGATAGCTATGTGACCTTAGCAAACACAAACAGCTAAAATTCATCTTATTTTACAGATACTGAGCTAAGATTCGGTGTGGTAGTAGCTGAGAGTCATTCCTAACATTTACTTTAAGCAAAAACTGATCATCCAAGATCTGCTTTTAAAACATTTCCATTCATTCTTAGACTCAACACTGTCTGTCTGCAAAATATTTATTGGACCACATAACAAATTTTAAGGAAACTTGCAGAAATTGGAGTCAGTGGCCAATACAGCTAATCAAGATTTGCCAACACAAAAATGATTATAACTCAATCAATTTTGCAGATATTGAGATCAAATTTAGTGTGGTAGTAGATGTATCTTAGCAGTATCTTAGTCTAAAACTCTGTCATGAATGGAAAAGGGCAATGTGCATTTCTTCAAGCAATGCTAGGAGTTTATCTTCTTCAAGTGATAAATCTTTTTTCATGATATTTCCATCACTTTGAACTACCAAGATGATGAAATGCAGAAATTAAACAGTTAAGAGAAGTAGGAATTAGTTTCATCCAAACACAGGGACAGAGCTGGATTTTACCAGCGGAAAAAAATGCCTTTTTTGCTCAGACCAGATTAATCTGCTTTGCTACGCATTCCTCTGGCATTTAGGACTTTCCTGCGCTCCACGGTGCTTTCTCGTTTACTCTACTGTTCTATAGTTCCTCTGCTAATTTCCCCTCCTCTTCTCCACTTATTGTCAATGACTAAGGTTTTAATGATTACATCTGGCGGTGCCACAAATTAATTCCTGCCTCTCTGGCAAAAAGCTGCTCTCCACCTGATTATGCAAAGCAGGCCTACATTTGCTCCCTTTGAAGTGGAGGAAAAGCTGCTTAGAGATTCTCCCCTTGAGGAAACACTGCAATATGGAGAACATCAACAAACCAAGAGTTCACACAAAGGTCAGCGATATAGTTAACCCCAATGAAGCTCCACTTCATCTCCACATCTCGCCACTTTAAATTTGTCTTACTGTTGTGTCGGTGTAATGATGTGCCTGTTATCAGGGATGGAGATATTTTTCAAAGACGTAGAGAAGTAGAGAAAAAGTAGGGCAGTCCATAAAAATAGCCATATAAGTGCACCAAATATTGCTTGTGTCTATATGGCCAAGAAGAGGATGAAACTGGCATAAAAATCTTGCAGCTTCCCTATTTCAGCAATCATATCTTTGACTCTGTCTCATGGGGTTGCTCAGGTTTTGGAGCAGGACAAGAATTCGCAACAGAATGTTTTTCAACCTGAAATGCTGAAAAGATAAACTCGAGCGTCGCTGTGTGCTGTTACTTTCATTGCACCTTTGCTTCTGATCGGAGCAATTACAGACTAATGAAAAGCTGCAACGCTGCAATGAAACTGTGTCTACTTTTTGCTCAAGCATGACACAAGAGCAGTCCTTCAAGGTAATGACCCACTGCAGGTGATGATACGGCTGTCTCAATCACACCTAGAGGAGGTACAGTGTGATAATGGACCTGTCAGATGGAAGATCACTTTCAGCAAGAATTAAACTACTTGTTCAATCAGACCCATGCAGTAAAGAAAGACAAAGAAAGAACCAGTGTTTTAATTATGTTATTACCCAAGAAAGAAACATTCCTCCTTCTTTAGAGTCAGTGGCCATTTTAGATGTATTTAAAAACAAGTATTAGCTGAAAATAACATATTCACCATTGATAGTCAGATAAAGGGGATCATAAAGGTCAGTAAAAAGCATAATATCCATAAAGTTGGAAAACAAATCCACACTTAATGTGTCCTTAAACTAAAACTTTGTAAGCGGACAGAGTGACTGAAAATAGGTCAACGATGGTAAAGTCCATGGAAGATCCGTTTGGGATCGAGAAGTCCAAGAATTCGGATGCACTGGGACGTAATTCTGCTCAGATTTGTTGAGTCAAGTATGCAGATAAGTTTTTCAGACAATCTAAATTGGAAAAAGACGGGGTCATTTCAACCGCTTTTCTGGAAAATATAACCAATGAGACAAATTTGAGGCGTGCGACGAAATGCTGCTCTTCAAATTAGGCTGTAATTTTAACACCGTTTCTACACTTGTGCCTTCTAGGTTATCTACACAGTATGTAATGTAGGTCAGTAACAAGGTTTTTGGCAGACTGAGCCGAGCGCTTTGTTTACATTGAGTGCATCCATGTATTTATGATATTGCATATCAGTATAACTGGAAAACTACTGGAGTAAACTCGTCCAAACTGCACCATTTAATCTAGTTCAGGAGAACATTTTTATGTTTCATTTTCTAGTTTGCAGTGAGGACCTTTAAAACATGAACACTATGAACATGAGCAAACTGTGGCTGCTGGTTCTGTCATCTTTCTTTCACACATACAAAGTGTTTATGAATCAAAATTTAAACTCTAACAAAACTCACAATAGGAGCACTTCCAGCAGCCTACAAAGCCGTGTTAAACCTTACAAAAACAAATTTTACTCTCAAAGTGTTCTGAATTTGCTTATGAAAATGAAAACAATGTGTTAAAAATATGAGAAAGAAACCAAACTCAGGCTGAAAACTTGTGAGTTAAATCTCTGCTGAAACCAGTTCCTGATTATACTAAATGAGACTTCAAAGAGATCAAATATGCCTTTTGCCAGAGAAACATTGGAGCATTTATGTTGACAGTATTGAAGCACAATCTGTTGCTAAACATGAAAGAGTACGATAGATTTTTATGTCAATTTTCCGTTATTTTTTTAAATACAAACACAAACGTGGGGCACTCTGTTAAACTCTATGATGCTTCATGACACAATAAATTTATCTGTGGATGAAAAATAATGATGACTTATATCGATCTTTGATTTACAGAAACAAAATGGCAATTCTGTTGTTAAAACGTTATAGTTTTAGACTCATATAGATGTTGACTGACATGAGGTTGTGTTTTTTATGGCTGAGGTCGGGCAGCTGATGGCAGAAATACATCAATGATTCTTTTTATATGTACAGTGTTTTCCATTTCACAAAATATAGCAATAATTAATTAACTTAAACATATTTAATAACCCTTAGAAGACCATGTACATTTAAAAGTAACATAAAGAAGAACATTCTTGCTTAAAAATACTAAATTATGGGCTGTAGTGAGCAGCTTTTAGCAGCAGCTGCCACATCTTCATTTTCACACAAGTAAGGCTGATCAAAGATTTTTGTTTTTTTTAAATTGGCTGATAAAAATAGTTTGGCAGATTAATCAGCCTATCTCTGCTTAGGTACATAGATATGTCCGTCTTGCAGGGTGAGGTGTGTTTTAATATCTACTCTTTGCCTGTTTGCACCTATGGGGTTTTGCATTTTTTAAATTTAATTTCTTCCAAATAAAATTTAATAAAAAACAGAGTTGGGCTGAGGGCATCATCATGATATCATCTTTAAAAAGGTACTATGATAAACTTCTTACCCAAGTGTTGCTAATTTTTGTATTTATTTTTACTTTGGGGCTTGGGGCTTATAATGAATGCGTCGGCTGACTCGTCGCTGCCGTTATGATTTGTTGTCAGGATGTTAGAATATCAGTGGTCCCCATTTAATCCACTCGGAGGTTTTTTTTTTTATGCAACAAACAGATAAAATCGTACTGGTCCAGTTTCAGACTCCACAACTAACCGGTGAGATACAGCTGGCTGTAACAAACTAATTGAGTCATTTTTTTCAGCTAATGCATCACTATCAGCAGCCTCTCTCACTCTGCCACACTGATGGCAACACTGTCATTTACTGCATTGTTATAAAATTACTTATTGCATGCATTCAGTAAATATGAGTTATGTCTGATTCTGATAGAGATTGCTGGAGGTAAGTATGACTGATGTGAGTACTGCTCTATTTTTATTTGCTTGTGAAATCTTATGAAGCACACCTACACACACACCAACACAAACAGCAGCTATAAACAATAAATAACTGATACGCTTATAGTTCTGCAACACCTTCGTGCTGCAGAGTTAAAACTGCTTCATTTCAGACTTTCAGAGAGCTGTACGTGTTGTCACTGACATGTTTACATCCAGAAACTACAGCTGCTATTTGTGTCCTCAGTATTTTGTGCAAAGTGACAATTTGCAGAGTCTGTGGTGAGTTAGATTCAAACTAAGTCCAAGAAAAAGGTGCTTCATATTGTTTCATTACACAAATCTACTTTAGGCAGAAAGAAACGCCTTATTTCCTTCTAATTCGAGACAAAAACATTGGTCCCCAGGTCCTACCAGGCTGAGGAACCACGAGAATCCCCAGTCTGCTGTTCAGCGGCAGAAGAGACGGCTTCGGCTGCGTCTGTCCACAAGCAGGATGAGGACTAAATGTAAAGTATTTTGATAAAGGAACGGCAATCTCCTCCCACAGATCTTCAAGTTCAGCCTCAGGAAAGTCATTCAGCACTGTCTCAACAACAGCATGGTTCTCAAACATTGACAGTGTGCAGGTTGAATAAACCACAACACCCCCTCGACGCACTGCAGATAGCGCAGACCTACAGGGAGCAAGTAAACACAGCACTTTATGAAAAGAGTCTTTAAAATGACACTGCATTGATTTTACACATGGCACAACTTCCATTAAACTCTTTTAGTTTTTTTTAGCTGCTCTAAAGCAGTCAAATCCCACAAAACCAAATGTAATTCAATCTAAACCCACAAGCATGGATGGTATTATGTTCTACTCTTTGTTAACAAAAGAACAGTACACAGAAAAAAGTCAATTTCTGATCCAAGTCAGTTTAATAAATATATTATTTTACGCTGTCCAGTGATGGGTTTACCTAAGGAGCTGAGCCTGTAGCACAGGCAGCCTGGCTCTGTCCTTTAGTCTCTGTTCCCCCTGGTGTCGGGTGCTAGAATACAGCCAGCTTCTGTCATTAGAACAAGGAGCATCAACTAAAACCTGCGACACACACCGAATCAAGTGTGAGCAAATAACAGAATATTTCAGAACGGTTCAGATAAGTTCAAGTCAACACAGAGAAAATGAGAAAAATAATCTTTAAACAAGCAGATGAAATGAGTGAAAAATGACCACTGATTAATGGCAGCAAAAAACGTATCTGTACAAACCGCAAAAACTAAAATAAGAAACAAGGCTTTCTTACATGTTTTCACCTCATCTTACAACCTCCGGGGGAAAAAAATAAACTTAAAATCATATAAATTTGAAGTGAAACATTTCAGTTTTATATCCTAAAAAAGTCAATATAAAATATTGATGGAAATATTGGTCAGAAAATGACTTTGACTTTAACAACAACTTCAACTCTCTGCCACTTCAACAATAAAAGAACATTTATTATCAGTCAATGTCCATCTGCATTGAACAGTCTTGGTTTAGGATTTTTTTCCTATTTCTAACATAAATTCAAAAATTGTTTTACTATCAAATCCTTGAATTTGTTTGTTTTACCAGGAGAACACTTTTAATGTGTTCTGCTCTGCGACAAGAAGTTTAATCACTTTAAATAATGACTAAATCAGGATTTAAAGGTGATACTCTGAGAGAAATGTCAGAAATCTCAGTGTCCACCTTCACATTCACTGTAAAGGTAATACTTTCCATTTCTCCTGGTGCTTTACTTCACACACTCATCAATAATCATCAGTCACTGAAAGTTAAATTCATATCTTTGTATAAAACTTTTTAACTGCTTACGGCAGATTTTTGATTCATCCCTTTAAAAGCATTTTCATCTCATTAGTCACAATCTACAGCTGCTGCCCTTTAACTTTTCTGAATTCTGTTTTATCTTATCTTTTCTACATAAAAATCCTGTTTCCTTCAGCCTGTTTCTTACAGCTTGATCTGAAAACCAGCTTCAGTGTCTGGCCTCCTGTTTTTAATGAGTTTTTGTTTGTTTCTTTTGTCCTGATAGTTTTAATTCGTCCTTGTTCTACCTGCAGGTTTGCCTTTAACAGCCTCTCCATTTTCTTTGTACTTGTTCTAAACTTTAAACACAGCTGAGTGGACGAACCAACATCTTTTAGAAAAAGTTTAGACTTGTTTTTAATCAACTTACAACCTTTATGAAGCGATGTTTTCTGTCACTAAGCCAAGTAGAACAGCTTCTTAAGGTCAGCAAACACTCTCCGAACTGCAGACTCATTTGCAAATGAGGGCTTAGGTAGGTTTTTGTTTTAAAAATAGAAATTACAAGGTGACTTAAATTTTTTCTCTAATTGATTTGAAAATAATGTCATTAATTACACCATTTTGTTTCATATTCTTCATAAGTTATGATTCCATAACTTTGGCCGTGAGAATCGTAAAATCCTTCCACAAACATGCTTTAAAATCCAATTTGGCCTTTCATACTGTTCACAATAAACCTTTTTTAATGTATTTTTTACCTTTCTTTTTTTAATTTACTGTTCCATCATCAGTCACTTTGAGTTCTTTGATTCTTTCCAGTTATTTCTGTGTTTCATCTCAGTTTCTATTTTGAATAAACACTCTTCTGCCGGGTTTATTACCCTCTCTTCAAAGGCTCGCTGATCTCTCTCATTTGTCATTGTGGCTTTTGAAAAGAATAGTCTATCACCTTAATTTGTCAGATAAGAAAAAGGAAATTCAATTACAAGTGTCTGTGAACACAACACCTTGTCATAAAAACCAGCCTCGCTGTGGCCAAAAAACTGTCCATCCTGTGCGGACACAATCACTCTGCTGTTCAGTGAGCGAGGCAGGAAAGACTCCAGGGTTTTGGACAGCCAGTCCCGTCTGTGAGGATCCGGTTCATTACAGCAGAGAAGTGCTGGAACGCAGCAAAGGCAGAATTACTGATTACTGGTGGATACTAAGGGAGAAAAAAAGGTTATTCAGGACAAATATATATATATTTCTTTGAATGAAGTGCAGTAACAAGGAGAGCAGAGTGTGCAGGTTGCATCGTTTTTCAAAATAAAACATTTTGACAGGATCAGCATTTCATGAAAAGATCTTGATATCAAACAAACACCAAATATCAGTTTTTCACACTTTATTAGCGTTTAAGCTTTATTTTAAAAATATTCAACTTCCGTGTATCTTCTAATACTTTTTTTCATTATATAATTTAATAAGATTTAATCAAAGCCTTTTTAAAAAGATTTGTTTACCTGGAGTTGCACTCTGCATTATGGCTATAGCTTTGCCCCCAGGGGCAGAACAAAGATCCAAAACTTTGTCCCCATCTCTCACTTGTAAAGCCAGAACTGGAAGCAGAGAGGCAGCGTTCAGGAGGTAGTACTGCTTCAACCAGCCAGGCCTGTGAGCCTGGGAAGGAAACCGCTGTGGATGTGGGTGGATGTAACACCGTAATGAAGAATGAGGCAAACTGAGAGTAAACTCTGACAGAGAGTCTTGAGAGGTGGTGTCAGGTTGGAGGCTGAAGTCCTCAGGAGGGCACTTTGAGATGTGGTGAGGTGACAACAGAGTGTCTTGTCCTTCTTCATATTTAGAATTAGACGCAGCAGAGGCACCGTAACAGAGCGATGCTGAGGCATCTGTTTGTGGAGGCAAGGATGAAAAGCCCAGGGACAGAAGAATCTGCGTTATATCTGTCACAGCGCTGAAGCGGTTTAACATGACCCCATATTGCCAGGACTGAGGGTCCAGGAGCACTGCTCTGCAGGACAAAAACATTCCCAATGAAGAAAACATTGCGTTAATGATTGTGCTTAGGCTTCAATCTTTATTCTAGAAAAGAAAATTAATTAAATCACCTTGCAGATGGCCACAAGTCTCCAAGTTCCTCACTGTACTGATGGTCAAAGTGATTGAGGACCGCTGAACAAAAGGCTCTTTGTTTTTTGATTGTTTTTCTTACCTATTACAAAACATACATATTTTAAAACAATTTATTTTAAACAAAATCTTTTAAAATAAGTGTTTTAATTATTTCCCTGTTTTACATTATATTGAAATTACTTAAACGTACAGCTTTATGAAACCTTGTTTTGTTCATTGCAGGAAAGGTTGTCAGATTTGCACATTATTCTTGTGTTTTTTAAGATTTCTGTCACACTGGATTTCTGCTCATCCCATCTTTGAAAATATTAAAACCTTAGTGCCAATTTGACTAAACACTAATTTTAATGTTTTGCAAATAAATCTAGCCTTATGATATTGCATCTTTAACTGAACAGTTTACTCATTAAAACCACTTCAGCTGAATGATGTACATCATATTTTGTGGTAGATAATCGATTTAAAATGTTTGACTGGGCTGAAAAACTCAAAAACACATCTTATACACCAGCTACCCCTGGAGGTCACTGTGGGTAAAACACTCCTGAAAGGAATGACTACAGGTAGATATCTCTGTGACAGGTACAAGACATGTCTTAAACGAGAAGACGGAGACAAATGCCACAAACAATATCTAGTCTATTCAGAACAAATCATACAAAAAAGTAACTACAAACCTGGAAGTGAAGCAAAATATCATGACTAAGTGTGGTAACAAGTTTGGTCAATTTCTGACAACTATCACGGTGGCTTTTTATGCTTGTACTCATAACTCCAGCTCAGAGATGTGATGTTTAACGTCTTGTTTTCTTTTTTTAAGGCTGCGGTGCTACAAAATGTGCTGCATATGTCAGAAAATGCTGATAATAAACCTTAAAAACGCTAGTTCGGCGCTGTTTAAACCAGAAAGAGACGAACAAATAACAAAAACAGAAGTAAATCATTAAAATAAAATTCTGATTACCTTGTCCTTCACAGAACCTTTTTGTTTATTCTGCTGTAAAGCACCATCTGGGGCGGTGTGGCACTTAAATGACAGCGGTATCGGCCTTATCCTCTTAGTTTCAAACCAAATTTTCCTCCACATATTCTGTAGTCAATGTACTGATGCATTCCTGTATAATTGACAAGACTAAACTAAACAAATTTCATTAATTCGTCTAAAACTATTAGAAAATACGTGACACAGACAAGTACGTCCTTGAAATCCGTCCTCCGTCACCCAACGACCAGTTATTTAGTTCCGCTTTGGAGCTAAAACGAGAAGCTTTTTGTAGAGCTGAATGTTCTTAATGAGATTAGATTAAAATGAGTTTTTAATCGAGCTGTAAGACTTTAAATTGTTACAGTTTGTGTGGCTTTGGGGATTGTTTGTTTTCGAATTATTGAGCTAGTTGCTCCAATCCGATCACAAAAATTACACTTATAAAATACAAACTACATTTTACTTTCTTTTTTACATCATGGATCTGTTGGATTCAACTAATCGATATATATTTATGTATTTTTATAGTTTTATTTTTGTCGATGCTTGAATTCAGTTTATCCATTAGCCTCAATGACGTATATGCTACGTCATTGGTTAGCCTGCTCTCGTTACCACAGGAATTTCTCGCGAGATTTTAGCTCTAAAGAAGCGCTGTGGAACATACTACCCAATGCTAATTTAAGTGAGATTAGGTATTAAAGAGATCACTATTCTAGTCTACTTCATATACGTATTGTTGTGAATCCTGTAATAGACTGGCTGAAAGCAAAACACTCGAAATTACCTGATCTTGTTATCACAAGCTTATTCCATTCATGTTTAAATGATGTCTGCTACTTATTTACTAGCTATTCAGTGTTGAAACAAATACATTTGATGTGTATACTTTGAATTATTTCACACCAACTAAAAACACAGACTTAACGTCTAATAGAAAAAAAATCTGCAGCTGCTTGGGAGGGAAATCTAGTGTGTTTAATGACATTAATATGTTTTTCCCTAAATAAATAAATCCACAGAAACAAAGACACGTGTGAAGAGGTAAATGTTTTATTTCTGTTATTGGCTGCATATTTGCTAATAAAAACATTTGACTGAATACAGTATTTCAGACCCTTTTAAAATGATTTTTTTTTTTTCAGCAAGGGTTCTCAACATCACCGGATTAACAACCTTTCAAGAAACACTGACAAGATTAGCCAACGACACGAGCTGAAATCATTCTACTACTCCAACGCCTATCTCTCGTTAACTTTATGACGTGTACGGTAATTGCCAAAGTGATTTACATTGCAAAAAGAATGAGGAATGCAACCATCAAACAGAAGAGACCCATAGCTTCAGACAGAGCGAAGCCCAGGATGGCATAGGAGAAGAGCTGCTGCTTCAGAGACGGGTTCCTGTGGAGAGAAACGGTTCGGACAAGACGAGGTGGAGGTTAATGTTAGTGAAAGAGAAACACTCTAAACATCTGTAAAAAAAGGTCAATTTCTGCATATTATGAGGTTCACCAATGAATGACTTTGGTATGGTCAATTAGTCATACAAATGATGAACTTAAATGTCCCAAGATGAAGAAAATAAAAACTCCTTTATAAAGAAAGATGGAAATTTGTACAGAAGTAAGAAAGAAAACAAAGCAGCAAACGGAATCAACCATATTTACACTAAACACTTACTATACAAATTGAATGAAAGAAAAACAAAACCAAAAAAAAGCATCAAGTACTTTGATTTATTTATCTAAATGATTCAGGGTTGCAATAAAATATGGCGACTCCTTTTCTCAAGTAGATAGTAAGGAAGCACTGATGCGGTTGAACAATTCAAGCAGCTCTTATTGTGTCTAACATGAAGATAATCCTGAGTTTGTTCACAGAATTATTCTCAAAAAATACTCGAGCAACAAAATATCCTGGCTGTGCTGAAGTGATTCCTTAATGCTGTATTATTTTAGTTTTTGAATAAAATACCAAAATCTCAATAGTTGTTTTCTGACTCAAAAAATACTTGCCAATAAAATCTAAATATTAGGTTTTTTTATTTTTTACGAAAGCCTAGCCATGTCAAAAGAACCAAAGGAAGCTCAACTTTCCGTAGTGGTATTATGACGACGTCCTAAAGCTCTTACCTGGCATATCCAATAATAAGGCTGCCAAACACAGTTCCAATCCCAGCTCCAGATCCAGCCACACCCACAGTTGCAGCTCCTGCGCCGATAAACTTCGCAGCTGTGTCAATATCACGGCTCAGAGCACTGGTCTGGAATCCTCGCACTGCCACCTGCTGCTGGGAGGCTGCGGGACTCACTGGTGTCAGGAGGGAAGCAGTCTGAAATACGCAAATCAAGTTATTTACACACAAAACAAAAGTATCATTACAAAGCACTACTTGTCGCCTCAATCTTAAATATCTTCAAGAAAGGTTTTGCTTTGTTATGATTGTTAGGTGATGTGAAATATGTGCCTCTGCTTTCATGTTTCACTACAATAATTCAGGTTTAAATGTTTAAGAACTGTTGCAACTGTTGATATTTTGTAGATTCTTACTCAAAATAGCCAGAAAATATCTGTAGGGAAAAGCTGATTCTTGATGCAACTTTTAGAATACTACATGTTGTGTAAAACAACAGAAAACTGACTTAATTATCTGACCATATGCAGACAAAACTACATAAACGAGTGCCATGGTGAAAATGCTGATTTGTTGTTCTGGTTGTCACTGTTAACATTATTTATGGGTAACCAAAAAAAAAATGGGTTTCAATACTGATGTTCATTTGTGAATTTATCTGGTGATGCCAGGCAAGTGAACATTATTCCACCTCTGGACAAATTGAATAGATAAATAAACAAATGTAACGGACTTTAAAATAATTTTAAAATAAGGCCAGCTATGTTGAGTTTCTACTTCTACTATCTTATTGCCAGTTCACCTCTTTAAGAGTGAAAAAAGTTAGCCCAACTACTTGTTACATACTGTCTTAAGGACTGACCTATTTACTCCTCATGTCTGTAAAATAAAGTTTTTTTATTTTTATTTTTTGTAATTACATTTGTAAATATGCTGAAGTCTTTTTGTGTTGGACACTTACCTCTGCTTTCCTGCTGTCTGACACTACTGCTGCTGAAAGTGGTCTGTACAGAGCCCGGGATCCAGCACGGACCTAAATAATACACATAAATGGAAAACTCTGGGAATTAACATTTAACCCCAATATTTGATATTCCATCTGACCTGAATTATCCAAGAAAAAAAATATTAGCAGAATGAAGCATCATCAAGAGGAAACTGAACTGAATCCAGCAATAATAACAGTGACTCAATGAATGTTGCTTTGGGTTAACTCTGCCTGAGTAGCAAACTTTGTGACCTGAACAGCTCAGCTGGCAACTTTGTATGAATAAAATTTAGATTTTGTGGGTTTATATCCTCTTTTAAAAAACAACAGATGGGTGATAACAATGGACAACTAGTGATTAGTCCTGGCAGAAACCAGGACGTCCTTGCAGGTGGGAGCAGCAGCTGACTTTAGCAGAGGGTCAAAGACATCTGAGGCTCAGCTAGCTTAGTGACAGTGTTAGCATGCTAACGTGTAGCTTCAGAACAGAAGTACTTATCACAGACAAGCGGGAAATAGCCTTTCTATTATTTTTTCCTGCCTCCAAAAAGGCGCGGTTTGACGCTTGAAACAGCAAATATTTTGCATTCATTCATTCATTCATTACAAGCTGCTCACCAGAGAGGGCGTAGAGACGAACTTAGCACAGGCATACATCACGATGATGGGACGTCTAGGTCAGATCAAGCAGAACAGCGAGCGTTTATTCAGCTTCTGGGGAAAAAGAGAATAAATATAACATCAACGTTTACCTTTAGTTGCTTAACGAAGCCCAATTATTAATTTACAGAAGCGTGAATCATCATATGCAGCGGCGCGGATAAGGTCATAATCCGCTGCAAAGACCGCACGGTATTTTAGAAATAAGCTAGCTGGAAAAACTACGACAAGATAGTAGCGCCTCTGTTATTAAAAATAAAAAATACCGAATGAGAGGTTCTAAAGTTTGCTCAAATACGGTTTCTGCCAGGGAAGGTTAGCTCTTACCGGTCTAATGTAGAGGTCGAAGGCACGGGAGAGACGCGCATGCGCAATATCACACTTGTTTGACGAATTTAGCGGCAGACGAAGAGCAGGAGGAGCTCGCTACTGCCCCCAGCTGTTCGTTTGTAGAGTTACATCACATGTATGTAATTTGTTTTTACCTGTTTTGCTCAGGCTTAACTGCAAATTTTTAAGAAAAAACAAAAACTTTTATTTGATTTTAACTTAAATTTGCTTCATTTTTTAATTTTTTTTATTCTGACCTTTTTAGTGTCGTGGATTGATAATCTGAGATTAGCATCATCCTTGTATACCAAGTTTTTTAGCTTTAGGAACACGTTGTTGGTGCACTTATTTACGTTTGTCATGCTATTGTCTTTGGCTCTTTTCTTAGTTTCACAAATGGGAACAAACTGTGTCTTTGTGACAAGCTGGATAACCGATGCAACACTTTCAGACTCAATGAAAATTCTGTTTTGTGCTGAGTGGATGAATTTGGGTAAGTTTAAAAGTTACAAACCCAGTTATCCTTGCAAAACATTTTGCAGCTCTGCTAATCAGATGTAATTTGAACACATGAAAAATATATATAGCCCATTTACATGATTCTATGTACAAAACTTGACTTTTTTGATATTTCAAATGTTTTGTGAAATACACGGATGCAACAGAATTCCTATCTTCGCTGTTTTGATGAGAGGATGAATCTAAATGTGTGTGTGTGTTTTAAGATTAGCATCATATGCTATTACACATTTAATGTGGTAGCTATATAGATAGAATAGAAAAACACAAACACCCTGACCCTAATAGTAAAATAAATAATTATATTTTTCTGTAAGTTTCCATCACAAGTGCTAATGATTAATGCAATTTGTTAATTTGATAAACAGAATAATATCATAAAACTCTAATTGTTGTACATTACTTACACTTAGTAAGTCTAAGATCAAATAAGTGTAACAAAGGAGGCCACAAGATGGCAGTAAGGCATCAGACAGCAGAAATATGAGACAGTAACGCAGCTAATAGTTCAAATTCGGTGACATAAAATAACTACACTAAATCCTAAATTAACATAATGCCTGCTGGAGTAAGCATGAGAAAATTCACTCATTATTCCTATTATTCACTTTTAAATAATTCGCTTAGTTATGTAAAAAAAGAAACTGTTCTGTTCTGTTTTGCATTTGCTTGTTTTTTTTGTTTGTTTTTGTTTTTTTTTTTTGTTAGTTCAGGTTTGAACTAGAAAAAAACAAACCTTATCTGTAGCTTTGAAAACTGGAGTCACCTGAGAAGGTTTTGCAGCTGCAGAGTGGGGTTGCTGGTGTAGCTGCAGCCTTTCCTTCATTTTTCAAGCAGATGGTGCCTGGGGATGAATAGTAATGGGATGCTATACGTGTGTAGAATTTTCATGTGGTTACATTGCGTTAAGGTAAATGTTAGGTGGATAGATTTGTCCTTCAGATACAGAATATTCATGAAAAAGATTTGTATTATGCACATTTTAGGTATAATACTTCATTCATTTATGCTCGTGTTTTTCATGATTTGAGCTACATGTTTTATTTAAATCAGAAACCATTTGGTTACTTTGTGTAAGTGCACCTGCAGCTCGATTCGGTGGAAGTGGTGATCAGTTTAAGCCATCATATTTTAATAAAAGCATCCACACCGTGCTCTCTAAGATGCTTCAGCTTTCGGCATTCAGTGGATACTCTCACCAAATCTAAAAATCATCTCATATATTAATAGCAAATCTTGATGCTCTAGCTTTAAGTGGGCTTCCCCACTTCAAAAATCCATCTCTGGCCGCCCCCTCACCAGTGAGCTGTATTTGGAGAAGCGGAAGGGAGATTCCTCAGCCCTTCCAGTCATACGCCCCCTCCTCCCTCTGCTGATGGTACCGTTACGCAGCACCATAATAAACGGAGACGTGACTCTCCGGGGCGAATCCCTGCCGACGTCACTCTGGCAGGTATAAATAGGCTGAGCAGCGACTCGGATCAGACACAAGCAAACGAGCCTTTCTGACTGCGGGAACTTTTCTAAGCGAAGGATTACCGGATAGCCTACGTTGGCTTTAATCACCAGCACAGAGTAAGTCAATTTATAGAACATTTGATTTAGTTTTTTTTATAGTTGAGTTTTATAAATATGTAATCAGACAAATGTGACTAGATTTATCCATATTGGCCGGGTTTCGTTCTGTAAATTGAGCCAAAGATCGCGCGTTTACGCATGGCACGTCTATCCACAGATCACACATCATCAGCACGATGACTTTGAACAAGGGTGACAAGCTGCGAAACATGGACAAGAGGAGAGGGAGCGTGCCCTTCCCCATGAATCTGCCCAACCTACACAGGAGAAGCATGCCCGTGGACGACCGGGACCTGCGCGCCACGACGCCGCAGACCGGACAGACCGACGAGCTCTCCAACCTGCTGCGCTGCGCGTCCTACTCCCCGAGCGAGCAGCACCGGGGCAGCTGCGCGTCCGACTCATCCGACTCGGTCATCTCCACCGGCAGCGAGGCGGACTCCCAGGTGTACAAGGTGGTCCTGCTCGGGGAGCACGGGGTCGGGAAGTCCAGCCTGGCGCGCGTCTTCGGAGGCGTGGAGGAAGGCGGTCACGACTGCGACGAAACAGGTGAGGATGAGGATGAGTCATCAACGCGCACTCGCGGACACACACTGAAGATAATTCAAATCATGATCTTTGATTTAAATTAGGAAAAATAGGTGTACAATTTTCCAAATTTTGGATTCAGTAATTTAAAAGTGTAATTTAAATAATTCAAACTTCATTACATTTGTGACAAAAAGAGCGTACCTCTGTGTCTAAATAGCATAAAAGCCACATGAAGCCTTGTACTTTGCTCAGAATTTAAGCCATAAAAAGAAGAAAATAATGCTCATTACTTTTGCATGAAAGGATTCACATTCATTAACAATTACTGCTTCCATTCACAATGAGGGACCAGCCTTAGGGGCACCGTGGTCAGAAACAAATCAAATAGTTTTTTTGTGAAGGGAAAAATAGCATACTGTGATCTAGTGTTGTGATTTAGTGATCAGACTACACACACACACACACAAATGTTCACAGATGAAAGCAGCGACACACACTGACACCACATGAGGGAATACAGATAAGAGGAATCCTGCTGCCGGTGTGTAACACAATCTTTATTTGTCTCTCCTCAGGAAACACTTATGACAGATCTATTGTTGTGGATGAAGAGGAAGCCTCCATTCTGCTGTTTGACATTTGGGAACAGGTGAGAGTTACATATTATTAATGCTGTGTTTTTCCCATTAACGAATGCTGTATTTGGAAAAGATGGGACTAGCCGGTCATTAATTTGGATCTTTTGTTGTTTCCTGAAGGATAACAGCCAGTGGCTGAAGGAGCAGTGCATGAGGATGGGAGACGCTTACATCATTGTGTATTCAGTGACTGACAAATCGAGCTTCGAGAAGGCATCAGAGCTCCGCATTCAGCTGCGTCGAGCCAGGCAGTCAGAGAACATTCCCATCATCCTCGTGGGCAACAAAAGCGACTTGGTGCGGTCCAGAGAGGTGTCTGTAGATGGTAAGTTATCACAATTAACCAATTAGGTGGCAATGTAGATGAATTAAAAAAAAAAGAACTAAAAACCTAAAATATCGGACTACTTTCCTCTAACCTTTCTCTCTCCGTTTTTGTTGGATTGCAGAAGGAAGCGCGTGCGCCGTGGTGTTCGACTGCAAGTTCATCGAGACGTCCGCCTCCCTTCACCACAACGTGCAGGACCTTTTCGAGGGCATCGTCAGACAGATCCGCCTGAGGAAAGACAGCAAGGAGGAGAATGCACGACGCATGGCCAACTGCAGGCGCAGGGAGAGCATCAGCAAGAAGGCTAAACGCTTCTTGGGCCGCATGGTCGCACGCAAAAACAAGAAGATGGCTTTCAGGCAGAAGTCAAAGTCCTGTCATGACCTCACTGTTCTCTGAGCAACTCGTGGAACAGAAAGACTTTTTTTTTTATTATTATTTTCTTTCTTTTGGCCTCTGAAGACCAGATCCTGTGTGTGTTTTAACACTAATTCTAAAGGACTAATAGAACTGTACAGAATATAATTTTTTTTTAGGCACAAACCAAAAGGAAAGACAGGATTTAACTAAGGTCATATCATGATAATGATAATAATCTTTGCAAGGATTTTATTTATCCTCTGCCTTAAACATGATTCTTTTTGTCTAAAGGATTTAATACTTTGTTTCTAATGAGCTGCCTTTCTGTCGTGTTCTGCTCCTTTGATTGAAGTGGTTTATGTATATACTATGATTAATGCCGAGTGCGACGTACATCTCATTGTTCTCTAGGATCATGTTACAAGGTCATCTGGAGTCATATTTACTTGAAATGTGGTGCGCGGGTTCGTGCCTTGGCCAAGTTACTAAAGACTACTCAAACCTTAGATGAAACCTCTATTATTCTCTGTTTCATAACATTGAATTCAGGTTGTGAATGTATGAGTAAAGCAATAAGTTATATTAGTTATGTGAATTTTGGCATTATTTGAAATCTCTTTGTTTACATCGATTTTTTTCTTTTTTCAATAAAATCTGAAATTGAATACAGTGGTTTTTCTTTGTCATTATTCCTCCAACAACACAATCAACAAACGGATCTGAGAAGGAACAGTGGTGAAATGCATCCTCATGAATATTTATCCGACTCTACCAGCCGAATGGAACCACACTGGTTATTTGGGTTTTAAGTGGAAAAGGAAATGAGGTAGTTAAGCATGTCTCCTCTCACAGCGTTAACCATTAATCCATGAAAAGAGTACAGGTACACAATTTTCCACCCAATTCAAAGTTCTTTCACACCTCATACAGGCAGCACACACATCATTCGGAGAAGGTAAGAGTGAAAGTTTTGGTTTAAAGTTTGTATAATATCTAACTATTATTGCTAGTCTGGTAGCTCTTTCTTATTATCTTTATCATATTTAGAAATTTGTGTTTGGATTGCAAATCCTTCTAGGTTGCCCTGTATATCGGTCAGATGGTAAAAACACGAGTGAAGGATTTATTTTAAGTCAATTTGATTTTAACAGACAGAAGTTGTACTTCAAACTCAAGCGTGCCCCTGTTGGTTCTTTGTGCTGCTAACTTTAAGATATCGCTTTAAATGGTTTTGTGGATGATCGTGGAAGAGTTTCATGATGGTGAATGAGTAACAGGACAGATTTTGTGATGATTGTTGGTTTAAAACACAGCGACTGTGTGTGTTTACAGGGATACATGGCAGAGAGAGAAGCTGCACCAATGCTCATCACAGCACTTATCGTAGGTCTTCCGTTGGTCATTTTTAGTCGAATTTCATTCATAACTTTAATCCAGAAAAACCTCTAATTATCTTTTTTTGCAGCTGTCAACATTTCACACATTTATGCCGTGCTCTGGGATAAACGTTAAAATCGGTGTTCCTGAAAACTACGACGGTATTTTCCCGTGGTACCTCACCAAAGTAAGGCACTTCACTTTACTTAAAGCCATCAAAAGCTGCAGAATATATATTTTATAGCATGTTTAATTATTACCTGCCAAAGGAGGTGAAGCAGAAACAGTGTTTTTTCCCATGTCTGTGTGTGTGTGTTCTCATGAACTACTTGATGCATTTTAATGTGCATCTACAAGTTATTAGTTAACTCTTTTCAAGATGACCGCCACACCTTTATCCAGTACAGAATGGCTATAACTCAGCCAGTTTTACAAACACTGAGCTAAAATTTGGTGTGGTAGTAGCTGAGCGTCATTCTCAACACATACTTTGACCACTAACTGTTGATGTAAGATCTGTTTTTAAAACTTTGCCAATAGCTATTAAGGTCAACTGTGTCTGACTTTAAGCAAAATATAAGAATCATTGGGCAGATTTTAATGAAACTCTCAGAAATTGTTTTTTTTTACTGTACATCTGTAACTGATTAACTTTCTGAAACAACCCAGATCAAGATGGCCACCACAGCAAACTGACCTTTGTCTAAACCAAAATGGATATATTGAGATAGATACAGATATTGAGTTAGATCTGGTGTGGTAAAAGCTGGTAGTTATTCACAACACGTAGTCCAAGTGCTAAAAATTATGGGAGATTTTGCAAAATCTCATGAGATTACACACAAAGTTATTTTTAAGGTTTGACCAAAATAGCTATAGCACTGTCAGTTTTTAATATAAGATCATTTCAGTTTAAAACTCTGATATGAAAGGTGGTGGGCAATATGCATTCCTTCAAGAAACACTAGGCCTTTAATTATTTTCATCTTGGACGTCTAAACTCACACACAAAAATGTAAAATAACAAAAAACAAAAGGTTTTTAAACAAGAAATGCAGTTTAACATATCAAGCATGCACCACTGAGTGTAATTATTGTCTCAAATTCTGTTTATGTGAGTTGTTTTGTTTTGGATGGATGGTATTATCCATCCATTTATTTTCTTTACCCGCTTTTCTGTGATTATAGTAATATAGATAGAAGAAATATAAAGTCAATATAAAAGTCTTTTTGACTGAATCAGCATCTTCCCTCAAAATCAAATCTGTAAAAATAGAAAAAAAGCTCCTGCCAGCCAGTCTTGCAGATCATTTTATGATTGAAAAGATGATAAATAGACCATCATTGCTTTGTAAGCAGTAAATGATGGCAGATAAAGGCAAAATAGAATCTGTCTCCTTTTATTTTTACCCTTTCATTCTGCACTCAAGGTTGAAGATGACGAACGTGCTGCCGTCATCTATACTCTATAATTGGCGTGTTCACAGTGCTTTTCTGCCGTCTGACCAAGCTTTGCTTTTAATCCAGCTGGGTGGCAGGTGGGGTGTTTTATTCATACGTGTCACTCAGACGTCCTCTGGATTGCTCACGTCTTTCTAATTGGCTTCATTGGTGATGTCATTACGTCTTGTATAAAATCTAATCATATGCCCCATCTTTTTGTCAAACATGTCATCGACATGACATGTTCATGGCCCGTTCGGAGGATAATACGCACACTTTGTGCAATAAATGGAGCAGAGGCCATAATTGCTTCAGGTTTGTTTCAAGGTAAAACCTTTTCATGCAGCTCTGTTCGTCACAGAGCGAACCACTTGTTAGTTCTTCTATTTAGACGTCTTTAATGAGTCATTTTAAAAATATGTCAGTACAAAAGGACTGTAGATGGTTCTACTAATGGGTTTTGAGTAATCATGAAGGCTGCCATTGAATAAACACCTCTGGCCGATCTATTTTTGCTTTAACAAATCTGTTTTCTATACCTGATTAGTCATGAATAAAGAAAAAAGTGGGATGCAGGATAGACCCTGGACAAGGTCGTAAGTTCATTACAACATCATCGCAGAGGGACTCACACTTTTGATTTCAGTATTTTACACCATTTATTAATCCAACATGTTTTTTAGAGGAGAAAACCAGATCATCGAGAAACTCAGGCTTGAGCAAAACCTTTAAACTCCACAGAGAAGCTGCACTGTAAACAGTTTTTTTGTGAAAACAACAGTAACTTACTGGAAACAATCATCCAGCAGCTGCTGTTTTCCTTCCCACTGCAACATTACTGTTGAATAAAATAATGTTGAATAAAATACGGTATAAAGTTAATCCTAAATTGTTTTGTTTTATGTCCAAGCCAAAAGTTTAAATTGATATCGCACGTGTATCCAAGGGCATGGACTTTTCTAATTGAATCATAATGATGCTGTAAAATTTATGAACATATCAGAAATTGTTACAACATCTGGGCACAAATAGCAAACAGCAGCTGGTAATGCATCTGCTGGGGACTGCATTTAGTAAAGTGACTATATTTGTTTAACGAGTGAGTTCACGCAGAAAGCCATGAGACCAGAACTTCTGCTCTAGAAGCAAAATGTTTTCTTTTAAAATCCCTGTCATTACAGAAAATGTAGCCTAAAGCTCTCAACAAAATATGATTTGTGTTTTGCTTTATGTGCAGGTCTCATTAACTAGTAGACATTTCATACTCAGTAGTCAATTTGTATGGGCAAAAAAAGCACCGACTAGTTGACCAATGAGCATTTTACTATTTACTAGTTGACTATGTACATTTTTAGGTCACACTGTTCAACTAGTTTGCACATTTGACAGTCACTACTCCACTAATACATGTTGACTAGTTAAGATGCAAGGGGTTATGATGCTAACTAGTTAACCTGTCAACACAGTTGTCGACTAGTTTGGTTCAGTCATCCACTAGTGCGTTAAAAAGCCAACTAGTTGGACAAAAGTGGCTCTAGTTGGTAAAAAAAAGTGTTACTAGTCCGAGCTTAGTGCACCGTTGTTGTGAACTAGAGGACAAAAATGACACTTGATGTTAAGAATATTGAATAAATACACAACCTAACAGGAGTTGAGTTGAATGAAAGTGATGAAAAGGACTGAGGACGATAAGAGGGATGTAAAAGGGAGTGGGGATGAAGGACGAGATAAGGAAGACGTGATGAGGAGCAGGGAGGGTGGGTGTTGAGAGCCGACTGTAAGAAGGCTTGCCAGGTGATTAGAGGTGTGGTTGAAGTGCAGCGATAATAATAAAAAAAAAAACAAGACCACGAGTTTAGATCACATATATTCAAAGAATTACCCGTGGAAAATAAAATCAGAGATCATGGCTGACATCAGCTTATACATTTGAACTGAGCTTTGAAATTTAATTTCTAGTGACATTAAAAACATTAAGTGGTTATTTAAGATAGTTGAGTATACTGCTAATATGTTTTTACAAACTCTTATTTTATCTTTCTTTTTGAACAGCTTCATAACCTCCCAAGTAACTCCACTGACGTGGTGTTAACGGGAGATGATGAAGGAATTTTTGGAGTTGATGCTCAGTTCCTGTACGCCATTAAACCGCTGGACAGAGAGAAACAGCCATCTTACTCTCTGCAGGTTGCATACCACGTTGTCATCATTTGGGTTTGATTATTGTAGTATAAAGAATTATTTCCTCCTCATGACAAAGTTGCAAACTGATTCCTCTGTTTGTTTGTCCTGCAGGTGTCCTTCAGACCATCAGATGTCCCTCAGAACATCAGATCTTCAGTGCATCGCCAGGGCTTCACGGTCGAAGTGTTCGTCATCGACAAGAACGACAACGTGCCCACCTTTATAGAGGAGAGCATGAGAGGCAGCGTGCAGCTTGGGCTTCTCAAAGGTGACATTACATTTATATATGATAAATAAATGTGATATTTGCTAATCCTGGTCTGTCAAATACGACTAAAAAATCTGCATTTTCTTCATAAACGTGGTGTGAACGCTGAGTTAAAGCTAAACATGAAATGTTAAAACAATCAGAACAAAAGCAGGAGAGTAGCCTAAGAGCTAAAACCAGCAAAACAGTAGCTAAAACTTAAAGTGATCAAAACAGCAGCCAAAACCAGTAGAAGAGTAGCTAAAAATTGAAACTAGTAAAACAACAGCTACAAGCTAAAAAATTAACAAAATATGCACAAGAAAAGGATATAAAAAACATAATCTTTCAAGGATTAAAAAAATTCTTACTGCATTTTTATATAAGAAAGTAAATAAATAAATTGAAAACATAAAAATGACTGAAACCAAAGGTGATAACTGTAATGTCCTGAAAGAGCTGAAAAGTTTAAAGCCCGAGTGGCTAAAACAGCTGAAAGGTTGCAGAAAGTAGTTAGAGTCCAAAAAACATACAGAGGAAACCGTAAACAGGAAAACAATGCGAATGCTGACTCAGCAAATTACATTTTTGTTTTTAAATTGTCAGAACTTGACAGCCACTTTGATTCAGATACAATAAATTAAATATTGTATTTGTAGTTATTGTTCATTTTTTTCAACCAGAACATTTTTATTTTTGATATACATGTCAAGTTTGTTGTTGTTAAATTGTCTGACGACATGTTGTCCCACAGTTGTAATGAGTTAATGTCTCTGTGTCCCTTGTTTGTCTCTCAGGGATCCCGTTCATGCAGGTGGAGGCGCTGGATCGGGATGACCGTAACACCGCCCACGCTGAGCTGCGCTTCAGTCTGATGGAGCAGACGCCCAGGATCCCCTCCAGTCAGATGTTCTTCATCAACTCCATCACCGGAGAGGTTTCCCTCACTGACGAAGGTTGGTCCTGAGCAACGACGTAATTATTAATTTCATTAGTTCTGGGGTTTACAGAGACACAAAGGTCAGAATCAAGAAAACCTCTGCAACAAAAACCTCATACAGGTGAGGAGAAAACCTGTGAGAAACTAAAACCAGTAGGTGTAGAACCAACATAAACACAATGCTCAAAGATTAAGAGGTTAGAATAGAGGCTGATAAACACCCACATATATATTTTCATTTCCTGGAACCCTGATTTACAACCAGCCGTCACCAAACGTGTGTCTTTTCAGTGTTTATGCTCTTCCAGGTTGTCACTGCAGCCTCCTGCAGCTGTGACTTGTTCTGTGGTCCATCTGTCTGTATCAGAGTTTTCACCAACCTGAGACAGAGATCAGCTCGTGCGCTGGACTGTTTAAGCTCTTCCGACTTTGTTCCTTGTAAAGCTTTTTATTGTATTAGCCGTGTATGTTTAGCACTAAGCAGCACAATGGAGCGATGGTTGGGACTGCTGCTTTAAGGTTCAGGGTTCAAACCTCACGATCAGCTGGAATCGTTTTGTCTTGGTTTTCAGATGATTATTATTTTTTCATGTTTTTTGCACTTTTTGACCACTTTTGCAGTCAACTCATTCAGGCGATGGGTGCTATGACTTTTGGTTTTTGTAACTTTCATACTTTTCAAAAGACTTATCTTTATGTACAAATATTTCCCCTTAGAAATACATTATGATCTTTTCAATTCATTAAAAAACATTGTTCTCTTTGAAATCTTCTACAGCATACTGGCTATTCTTTTAATGCTACTTTCAGTTTTTCACTACCACTATTTTACTTTTAGCTTCTAGCTTCTATTTTGTTACTTTTTGCTTGTGGCTAGCCTATTGCTACTTCTATCTTTTAATTAGTGTTTTGCTTCTTTTAAAGAGATCCATTTTAACTTCTTCAAAATTATTTTTTTGACAATTTATATACACATTTCTTTTTCTTTTTGTAGAAACTGCAGCCTGGCTCAGGGTTTTTGTTCACATCCTGCAGAAAAGCTTCTTTTCAAAGCATTTTTTTCCCGTTGCCATGGAAACATGACCACCGCCATCATCCTTGAAGAGCATTCTTGACTGGCAGACATAAAAGAGTCTGCAAATTATTTTTTACTCATCATTAGAAGGCTGTAGTCTGTCAGGTCTTATGTCATTTTTCATTTCTCTGCACGAACATACTTTTTATACTTTTTTGATGCTACATTGATGTACTGCAATCTAAATCAATATTTAGTCATTTATAGGCTCTGAAACAATCATTAACACATAACTTTCAAAGAAAAGAAAATTCTGAGAAAGCCTGAGCAAAATTTTTGTCATATTACAACAATTTACACAAGATATCAAACACAATTTTAAAAAATATCATCAGTAAACCCTTTTTAAGTTAAAAGACACACGTTTGAGTGTATAAGTGTTCGGGTGTTGTTTCTGCAGCTCTGGTGTTTCCCTTTGTTACAGTTTGACAGGAGCTGGATGACTTTCACACTCGCTGCTCTCTTTCAGCCCACACTGCTGCTGTTTTCCACATGGCGAGGAGCGCTGAAAATTGCCTCCTTGATTTTCTGCTTCATCTTCAGACCAGCTGAAACCGGTTATGATTGCCTCTTCAGTCAGCTTTTTCAAGCCGTTTCTCTTCCTTTTAGGCGTTTGATGAAAACAGCACGCAGGTGGTTTGCATCAGGATGAACACGTTCAGTTGAGCATGTCATACGTGACATTCCGCTCATCTAAGAATTAGTGAGGTCTCATGTTATTGTTTAGCCTCTGGCTTTGTGTTTTTTGACCTCCCTGATACATTCAATATCATGCAATAAAACACAGAACACAAAATATTAATGTAAATCTTGCCTGGTACCATAAAAGGTAGACAAAACTGTAATTGTAACTGTCTGTTAGCAAAATATTTCATGAACCAGAGAATATATTTTAACAAATCTCTCAAAAATGAATCATTGAATGTTCATCTACAACTGAATAACTTTTGGAGTCAGTCTGATTCAAGATGGCTGCCACAGCTAATTAACCTTAGAAAACAAATAAATGCCAATAAATCAGTTTTACAGCAATTGAGCTACAGTTTGGTGTGGTAGTAGCTGACAGTCATCCCCAGCTTTTACTCAGAGCTCTAACAGATTGCATGTTTTGAAATTTAGGAATACAAAGTTGTGGGTGATATGCATTCCTTCAAGGATTGGTGGTTCTAATGGTTTAATAAGTATTAGTTATTAAATTTTGTTTTCTCCGTGACTGCTGTGACCCCCCCAGGAGCTTTGACTTTGGACCCAGAGATGTGCGGCCGCTATAAGCTCTCAGTGATGGTGAAAGACATGGCCGGAAAGGCGAATGCTTTCTTTACCAGCGGCATCGTGACTGTTGAGGTGACTGGAAACACCTGGGCATCGCCTGATCCTGTGCGGCTGCAGGAGAACCTCCCAGGTCCTTACCCCATACCCATCTCACAGGTGAGACAGCTGCGTTACCGCCCAATACGCTTTTACCCAGCAGCCGAGATCGAAATAATCCTATTTTAGTGGTTTGATGTACAGTATTTGCACAACTGGACAAAACTTGGCACACAGTAACTTTGTTCATTATTGTTTATTTTAACACAACCACATCCGTGGTATTATAATCTAACCAACACTGAATATATTCTGGACTGAATAAAGAAGCGTCACTTTACTGGTTTCTGTTTTTAGTGCCTCTCAGAACCTTCTAAGTGATCAAAGATTAAATTATTCATGCTGTTTAAATGCCATGAAACCTTTCAGGCTTCCTCCTGACTGAGTCATTTTAACTTCCTTTCTTACTCTCCGTCTAACATGTAAAGTGGTTGGTTTTTTTTTAATCGTTCTGTAAAACCTCAGTTTAAAGACGTTTAATGTGATATAGAGGTAAATGTGCACAGGTGTTGGACAGGAATGTTTAAAGATCATCGTATTAAAATTTCACGTATTTCTCTTTCAGTGATTTTAATAAATAATGCACCAATAAACCCAATCTGTGACTGCCCTTATTTTTTTATTAATAGTTAAAACATGATGAATTAATAAGACATAAATAAAGAACCATTGTTAGTGAAATATTTGGAAGGAAGCTATTGTTATAAGAGTCCCCACAGTCTGGATCTGGAACCAAATGAAGTCTTATATAAAACCAAATACAGCAGTTTGTTAAATTTCAGTAGAATAAATTGATATTTTTAAAAATAGCTATTGTAGTTTTACTTAGATACATTTATTTTTTACAATATTTCAAATCATTTATTTTAAGTGGCACAGCTTCTCCTGCAGTTACGATAATTTTTAAATTAATTTGATTTCGGACCCTTGCTAGAGAAAAAAATCTTTTAGGCGGACCTCAATGAATTTAAATTTAAGACTACTGTTGTGTAGAAAAATAAATAGCTTTAGATCCTAAAGAGGAAAAGTCTCTTCTCTGTTTAAAAAAAGAAACAAATGTCATTTCTTCTTCTACACAAACCCCACGATGCCTGATCAGAGGAACATTTTTTTCCAAGGTTAAAACTGTTCTTCTATAATTCTGTGAAGGTTTTAGATCCACAGTGAATGAGTCTGTCTCTGCTCAGAAACATATAACTAATTTCAGCTGCATGGCTCTAAAAATCCCAAACATCCTCTGAGGTTTTATGTTTCATGATTTATCTATTTATTTTTTTATTCAACGTCTGCTGGTAACACTTTTTGTTTTTCATTCATTACTGAGGATTGTGAGAAGGGAATGGAAAAACAGATTCAGACTTTGAATCAAATGCGTTTTGCCAATCGCGATGGCCACGAGGTACTTCACAAACCTCCCCCTCCTCTTGTTGTTTTCTTCCTCCCCCACACTCACCCCCAGCCTCTCATCTCTCATGTTCCAACATCCTCTTCCACCCACAGAAAATGTGTGAATTTACAAGTGTGGGCGCCATTTGATGATTTTTATATTTTCTGAAAAACTAATTTAAATACAACAAGAGATTTTTTTACAACCTAAAGACAGACACTGTAATTAATACACAGCTTTTTTTTAATTGTTAAATATAAATAAATCCTATCTGAGTTTGATTTTAAAGAAGCCTGTCTGATTCATTTTTCAATTCATAATGACAAATATGTAAAGTAGGTAAGAAATGAAGCCTCTGTTGTTTCTTATTTGCACTAGATGAAGAAAAAAAAATGGTGTCAGTTTTCCAGTCCTAATCTAAATCACACCAAACCAGACTGGGCTGACCCAGTAGTGTTTACTCGGGGGAAGCCTCGTTTCGCCCACACAGAGTAGTCGTCCCGCTGTGCCTCAGTGGGTGTTGGGACTAACTGCTGTGATGACACACACAGAGTTAGTCGTGTTCAAGGAAACACTCTCTGCATCCCACCTCCCTCGCCGTCTTGTATAAATGGAGCAGTAATGTCCACACATCCACTCAGCCGCGATAAATGTTGCATCTTTGCATCCTGGCAATCCACTGCTTTTTTGTTGCATCTTTTTCTTCCAAAGCGAGGCATAAAGAATGCTTATTAATTCTTCAATCAGATGAAATCAACTTCTTACTGAAATTTAAACAAAAAAAAGACTTTTATATCAGAATTCTTGTCATTTGGGGTTAATTTCAGTCTGCTATCTATGATATGTTTCTGATTGTCTCAAACTTTGACTACTAATGCAATCATCAAACTACTTAAACCCTGTAATACCATGCACTGAGATACGAGAGTGGGTGAGAAGCCCTGGCGCCCGTGAATGAATGAGTCAAGCCTCTTAACAGCACAGAGTCATTAGTTTTCACATTCGAATGAAATGCTTTTATTTGCTGTAAAAGTAGTTTTGGCCTCGCAAGAACTTCATCACAGCCTCATGTTTATCAACGTGGTGCTTCGGCTAACATTAATCAAAAGTCTCTTGTTGCAAATGCCAAGATCATTAAAACAAATGATTAAAGTTTCATGCCGTTTATTGACAAAATGACCAAATTATGAGAAAAGAGTTCCTTCAGGAGCCAAATGAAAGTAAACTTATCATACCTACTTTCACTTGATTACAGTGACATGAATGAGTGTGTGGTAGTTTGATCATTTTCTGAGTGTGAATCAGGAGAGAGCCATCAAAAATGGTCATCTAGAGATATTTAAGCTTTGATAACTGTAAACGTTGGTATCCTACTGAGCTGTGTCTGTTGGGAGAGTAGTTGGTGACCCACGATATCAGGGAAATTGTGAGAAAATACATAAATTTTCAGGTTCAGTCTCTCTGAACTCATAGTGTTTGCAACCAAGTTGGGTGGCTTCGTTTTGAATGAGCAGTTTTTGAAAAATCGTGGCCTATTTTCCTGCGTTCAACTTGCAAAACTGCCTTCTTGGCCATACACGTTATTGTGTTGCCCACCTCTGCACACATTGTACTTAACTTGGCAGCCATTTATGATTTGATCTGGAGTACACTTTTGAAATAAAGATAGGCAGACTTGGACCAATAATTAGCAATAATCATCAGTCTTGTGTTTAGACCTGTATATTTGACCGGATGTTTCCTGTTAGAGGAGAGCTCCTGTGCAGGAATCAAAGTAGAGCTCTAGCACTCTTGAGAGTACCAGTTACTCTTTAAAGGTAAAATAAACAAAGAAAATGTTGAACTGCATGTCCCTGTGACCTGCAGTTTGTATGTATTTTGCTTTGAAGAATTTATAGCGTTTTCTTTCAGGATTTTCTTTGAGCTCAGATGCAGCTTCCAGATTATGCACGGTGGCCATCTGCACTTTATTGAGGCAATGTGTTGGGTAACAGCTTACAGAATGCTGCAAGTTTAACCTTTTGCACCTCACTTTTCCCTCTTTTTCTGTTTTAATACCTAAAATGAGTGGATGCACATAGAAAATGCACATTGAATCTGTGCAGATGGTCATATGTTATCTGAAAGACAGAAAAATGTCCTCTGATTTCCTCAAGTTAGCCATTAATTGATTTAGCTTTTCATATCTACTGAAAAATTTGAAATGCTGAAACTGGGATTTTTACCAGTGATTATTTTCAGCAGCACTCTTTCATTTTTTAGTTTAATTCTTATTGCTATAGTAATTTAATCATTTAAAAAAATACATTTTCAGTGTCCCAATTGTTTTCTTGAAGAGACATTTTTTTCCTCCACTGACTAATTGATTAATTGCTTAACTGCTTTTGTTCTGATATTGTAAAAGGCTCCAGTGTTGTAGTTTGATGCACTGATTTCTGTATTTCTCAGTTCTTGTGAGAAGCTTGTGCACAGAAATAATCTAACTGAATCAGCTGAAGTACAAACCATCAGAGAAGATGTTCTGCAAATTGAAACCCTGACAGTGGCAAAACAGGGACTTTTAGCTGTTTTTCTAAAAAAAAAATGCACAAAGAGGTAACTGGATTTGTGTGCATGTGTAAAAGCCCTGCTGTTTTGCAGCAACATCCAAAACAAAGGAGGAGTGTGTGACAGCGAGCTGAGGAAATACATGTGCCCGGAGTGTGCAGCAGCTGGGCTACGTCTGGGCCCCTGCCCTTCTTGGGTGCTGTTTGATGGCTACTGGGGCTTTTTCAGACAATCTGCAATTCTGCACAGCCTGCTGTCAGGGGTTGTAAAGCAGAGTGGAAAATCCCCTGCAGCCTGTGTTGTTAGTTTTGGCTGTGCTCTCTGTTTCCCATCATCGTCACTGCATTCAGCGAGTCTCCTGTCGTATAAACAAACCGTAGTTCTGCTTTACTTGAGCCTCCAGCCCACTCAGTCGCAAATCTTTCAAGAATCAAAATGAACTGCTAATAAATTACTTCACATGTATAACAATGTATTCATCAGAATCCTTTTTATATGTGTGTGTGTTTACTGGATCAGGTGAAATGGAGCGGGAGTCAGGCGGTGTACAGCCTGGATGGAGAGTTTCCAGAGATGCTTTTCACCATCAGCAGGGAAGGTGTCATTTATCTCAATGCGCCTCTGGACAGAGAGACACAAGACCAGGTCTGCAGAGACACGAAAAACTAAACATTTTCAGTCTTTCATAATCAAATCCAATTTAATCATTTTGAGATTTAAATATGCATCTGTTTATGAAGTTCTCAGATGAAAAATAAATAGTATCGTCAGTTTTTTCCCCGACAGAAATTTTAATTAACTCCTGTAAAATGATTTGCAGGTTTCAGTTGGAGGACTTTGATACATATTCCTCCCACATATCTGAGCAGGAAGCCCATTTCTATTTTTAAAATGATCAGACGCAGTTATGGAAACAACCCAACACCTGAAGAGCGCCGCTTTGTTCCTTGAACATGTCTTGCCTGTGGCAAAGGATTATTGTATTAAGGCATGGCTCGTACTTGAGAAGGGTTCAATTCAAATCTTATTCATTTGAGGATGGATCTTCATGTGTGTTATAATGACAGATTTAAGTCCATTTGGTTACATCTGGCTCTTCAGTTAAACTCCAGAGAGCTTTGAATGGCTCAGTGAACAGCACATTCTGGCTCAAATGCTTAAACAAAGAACAACACAGAAAGACTGAGCTACATCGGTGGATGGGAACAGTTTTAAAATGAATTCTTAGCACATTGCAGTCTTTATTTTTTTATTTTGGCCTCTACAGAGACCTTTAATGGCGAACTGAACATTTTATATTAGCTGAACGATTTGTGAGTTTAGCCTATTCTTAGTAAGAAAAATAAACAAGTTTAGACGACCTCTGCTTTTTAGGTCTTTTATGTGCAAACAGATAAAAAGTCAATAGTGAAGCCAATAAAAACGTTCTGCTATTTTGCAACAAAATTTAAATAAATCTCTTCTGCAGCAGTTAGTTTGTGATAATGTTGCTGGAGGGTTTTTTACATTTGAAAGATAAGTCTGTATGATACATTTCTATGACCATCAGTCCATTTGTTATTGATTTGCTGCCACACATCCATAGTTAGGTCATAAAGGGAAGGGAAACCCAAACATCCGTCTCCCCAGCGACACTCTCCAGTTCTTCCTGGGGGAGAAGCTCATGTCTTTCCCAGGCCAGAGAGGATACACTATCCCTCCGGCGAGTTCCTGGTCTGCCCCGGGGTCTCCTCCCATTTGGATGTGCCCGGAAAACTTCCAGAGGGAGGCACCTAGGATCCATCCTAATCTGATACACCCCAACTGATTCCTTTAGATGTGGAGGAGCAGCGGCTCTACTTTGAGCTCCCCGTGGACGATGGAGCTCCTCACCTTATCTCTAAGGCTGAGCACAGCCACCCTGCAGAGAAAAATCAGGATCCATACACAAAATGCATGTAGTCTCAAGGTCAGACTCCACTTCACAAAGGTGAAGATCTAGTCCTCTGGTCCATAAACAGGACAAAAGCCCAACTGTTCCTTCTGAATCCACGGTTCAACAATCGATCTGAGCCTCCCTTCCAGCACCCTGGGATAAACTTTCACAGGAAGGCATTCTTATATTCTTCTCTTTTTATTATAAATCTACCCCTGCTGCAGTAACATGTCCATTTATCCCCAGGTCAGGTTAAACTGAGCACGATTAAACTTTACACTTTCATTCACTGGTAACCAGTGCACACATGAGTTTTAACTGTTACTAACCAGAATAAAACCAATAGAATTTGATGTTATATCCTCACTGTTTTGAAATTATGAATCAAATGTTTTTTTCCCCTTCATCAGTTCCAGATTAGTATTGTGGTTGAGCGTCCTGATGGCAGACAGATCGCCAAGCCCGTGGAGCTGAGAGTGATGGTGGGCGACGCCAACGACAACAGACCCACCTTTCCGCAGGCACAGTACCACACGGTGGTCAAGGAGCTGGCAGCTCGAGGTAACAAACGGCTTTGTCAAAAGGTTATGTTGATATGAAGCAAAGTTCGTTTAAGTTTGGGCTGAAGAAACCCTGCCCTGTCGATCGATCACTTCTAATTCAGAGCAAAGCCAGAAAACTCTTTCCAAAACTGTTGACACGCTACAGTAATAACAATGGTTGTTTTCTTCAGAGGCAAGTTTAAAGAAAATTGATTTAAAACTGATACCATCTATAGATTTGAAACAAATTACTAAGTGTGGACTATTTCAGAACTAATTAGGTCTTTTTGTAACTGGACAACAATGTAACCGGTCCCAAAATACATCAGAAATACAGACTCTTCCAGTAGTTGAACTCCAAATAGTCCAACTTTTAAGCTGCTTTAACAAACTAAGGAATGCACTCTGCTCATATTGCAACAGCTACAGCAGCAGCTAATAAATCCAAACTATCAAAGAATGATGAAATGTTTGACTTTCAGAACTACAGCCGATTGTTTAAAGTTGAGTAGCTGCACCTCAGTGGCTAACATGTAGATTTCTGTTACAAATCAAGCTTTTCATCAGCATTAAGACATATTGCAGATTTATTGTAACATTAATATTTACACATTTTCATCATAAAAATGCATTTGTAGAATTGTGATAATTGATAAAGTTATAGATGGTCATAAAACGTTTAAAAACAAAAAACCCTGATGCATTTGATGTATTTGGGGAATGATTCTCAGCTTTGTGGAGAAACTGGAACTGCAGTGGTGTCACAGTGATGAAAGCACGGACAGTGTCGGATACCTTTTGTAAAAGCATTTTGGGAGTTTTGCCAGGACACGTGGAAAGCACCCTCGCTGTTCCTTCTGCTCATAAAAAAGCACACAGTCTGTTGTGACACATCAGGTCTAAGCATAAAAGCCTTTTGTTGATGCTTTTAAAACAATTTGGTTCTGGGAAATGAATTAGGCCAGACAATCTGTTAATCTAAATGGATTCACTAAGAGACTAATAAATGAGAGTTATTCTTATACTCTTGCTTCATTATATTTATCTATTAGGTAAGAGACTAATTTATTACAGAGAGAAAACAGTTCAGGTTTCTTGACTCTTTTATAAGAGTAAGGAAAAGTTGCTTCAAATATTGTTTTTGTTGGTTTAAATAAATAAAAAAGATCCCACAGCAGATCTGTTAGAACTTCTCCACTTTTATCGCTCCTCGCTGGCGTCTGTTTCCCCAGGGACGGAAATTCTGACGGTTCAGGCAGCCGACAACGACGACCCCAAGACAGACAACGTGCGGATCTTCTACCGTTTAGTTGGACAAATTCCAGAGAGTCCCCGTGCTCTTTTCAGAGTGGACCGGGACTCCGGGGTCATCTCCGTCCAGGCGGACAGCATGGAGGGAACGGCGCCCCAGTACACCCTGACCATCACTGCTGAGGACGCCAAAGGTGAAAACAAACTACAGCCTTCGTTTTAGTTTGATCTGATTATTATAGAAAACACAAGTCTTACTTTGCCGTTTTTCCCTAAAAAAGAACATCAGTCAAAAAAAAGAATATCAGTCAAAACTGAAAAAGAATCTTCAACCTCGTGTCAATAAGAAATTTCCAAGGAAAACTTTCTTATACTTTTTTTTTTTACTTAACAGAAAGTTTAATCTATAAGATGTAAAACTCACAGGTTTCATAGCTATAAATGTGGGAAATGTTTACTGTAAATTGTTATAGCTTTTGTTGAAATTTACCAAAAATGAGCATGTTTAGAATTTAAAGGTACAACTAAAAGTCATGATTTTAAGTGAATACACATCTATACTTGCCTACAAAGCTTTAGTCAAGTTATTTAGTTTAAAACAAACGTCTGTGGATATATTTGCAATTTTATGGATAATAGTTACATTTATTCTAACCTAAACACCAGAATAATAATTCTGTAGTGATATCTTTGCTTAACAAATACTTTCATTATTTCAGTATTTTGTATTTCTGCATCATACAGATTTATATTTCATAAGGTAAAAAACTTATTAGGGATGCATGGATACCACGTTTTTTCAAACCAAATACAAGTATTTACTATTGAGTACTTGCTAATACCAAGTACCTAATAAATGCCATTATGGTTCTTACACTTAGTATAATCTGTAATTACAAATTTAATCCTTTCCAACAGGTATATCTGTATGTAAACTTGTATTTTGATACTTTGTTTCCATTAAAGAATCATTACAAAAAAACATTCATCAAAACAACAAAAAAATAAGGTTTAACAGTCATCACCAAGGTCACTTTCAGCACAACAGAGGCTATATTCTTATCCAATAACATCGCTAAAAGCTGAAATATTAGCAATAATAAGAAAATAACAAGGCAGTGGATGGAGTTTTATTACTCACCTGTTTAAAAGACATCCTGCTCGCAACAGCATGAGTACAGAGACGGCAAAAGAGTCACTGTTTTAGGTGTTAGACTAGCATTAGCTTAGCTCCTTCCATGGAGATCATGTCAGCAGCTCCTGCTCATTAAGCAGCTCATTAAGCAGATTTTTAGGCTCATCAGTGACCGATGGTGAAAGACTCAGTTGGTTTTGGCCATATCCACTCTCCACATTTTGCTCTGTCTCCTCAGAGTATTGTAGATGGATAGGGTTGGCTGGTCCGCCGTGGTCAGAGAGGCCCTCTGGGGTCGACTGGCCCCGCTGGCCCGCCAGGATCACCGGGGTCAGCCTCACCGGGGTCAGCCTCCCTGCTGACTCTCTGGGTGGCTGCTGAACAGCTCGCCAGCTCAGCATTCCCCGGTCAATACCTCCTACGCTGCTCTCAGGCTTTTCAATAATGTCCATTTTCACCTCTGAAATGCTTCCACGCAGCTTCTTCTTCTTCTTCTGGTATTTATTGGCGATCAGTAAACAACTTTATGGTGCGTTACAGCCACCAACTGGTAAGGAGTGTGGATCAGGACAGCCAACTCAATTAAAAACAAAAAATCAAACAAACAAAAAAGAAAGAAATCTACCTGCTGACATTGATCCTTCTCTACCACCTGACCGGTCAGCTGAGAGGTGAACCCCACTCACAGTCTCAAAATCAAAACTGGTATCAGTGCATCGCTAATATTTATGTTAGAAGTAAGAAAGATTTAAAGAAAAAAAACAACCTTTTGCCTCTTACTGTCAGGAACGGTGGAGACGAAAGCGAACCCAGAACGCAGACTCATAATTAAAGGAACAGAAACTAATTTATTAAACTTAAGAAACAAAATGAAAACAAACAGCTGACGTGGCAGCAAAACAAAAAGAACAAACGGAGCATAAACACGGAGCAAAAGGATCAAGACAAGACGGCAAAAACAACAAGCAACCAATGACAATGGACCAGCGGAGTATAGACAGAAATGACCGGTTTTTAAAGTGCTGAGGATAATTAGGTAAGTGGGGACAGGTGACATGATTAGCAGACTTTGACAGGTGTAAGTGGGCGTGGCAGGAATGCAGAGAGAGAAATAGACTGAGGAGGAATGAGAAAGTGAAAAGCACGTAAACAGAAACTAAACACAAACCAATAAACTAAATCAGAAATAAAACAAAACACAGAAAAAACCCAAATCACCACACTTGCCCAGTTTAAACCAGGTAAACATTGCAAAAGCAATCATTCTTGCAAGGATTATTACAATAAAAACAGCAGCTGTTGTCACATCCAAATTACATTAGCCTCATCAGCTGGTAATTATGTAATTTTGTTGATGTGTTTGGGTCAAACGGATGTAGAAGTTGGCCTCTGGGGTGGGAGATGATGTGCTTCTGTGACTCACAGACTCAGGGTGTGACGGAACCACAATGTGCTGTTCCTTCAGCATATTTTATTTGTGTGAAGCGCTGACCCTGAGTCACTAACAGAAGCTGCGATGATGTCCCTGGCAGGTCTGAACAGTTCCTGCACGGTGGTTGTGATGGTGCAGGATGAAAACAACAACCCACCAGTTTTCTCCCAACATGAGGTAATACGGCACACGCTGAAACATAAACAGACACAGACAGGGACACGAAGGCTGTCCTGGTCTGCCCTGCGTCTTCTGGGGATTCATAAACAGTGAAAACAAGGACAGGATAAACAGCTGCTGGACTGTGAATGTTACTGATTTCATTTTCCTTGCAAGAAGCAAGACACAGTCACTAATCCTTGTCCTTTAGTACGTTTGCACTCTCAGTGAAAAGCATCTTCAGGGTTTATTCTGATTTTTTGCAGACATTAGTTTCCACTTATTGTTTTATAGCTACATTGTGACGATTGTAAAACAACCGGCACAAGAAAATGTCTACAAAAATCAGTGATTTTAGAAACTACGACCTCAGAGATGATCTGAAGTAGTTCAATTCTGCAGATTTATTTATTTTTCCTGTTTATATTTTGTTCCATACATTTTTAGGAGGGTATACTTTGGCACATTTTCAGTTATATCAGCCGTTCATGTATCAAAATGTTCAGCTTGTTCAGAACTTCACAGCTACGACTTTTGTTTTTTGTTACCTTTTTTACTTTTTAAAATACTTAACTTTTTTTTAACAATTTTCTTCTCATAGAAATGCATTGTTCTTTACTTCAGTAGAATAGTTTTACTTGTGTCTCCTTATGCTTTCTTGTCTTCCTGTACATCTTGTCTCACTATATAACTATGCTTTTTGTTGTCTTTTTATGTCCTTTTTGTCTGTTTATACATTTTGTTATAAGTCTTTAACATGCTTTTGCTTTCCTTTTGTATTTTTTATATTTTTGTATGCATCCTTTTTAGTCTTTCCAGCTTTCTCCTTTTTCTGTTCGTCCTTCTGTTCCTTCAGTCTTTCTTCTTTTCTTCTTTTTTAAATACTTCAACTGACATTGAAAGTTCAGCTATTATTCAATTTACTTTCACTTTTTTAAGCAAAGTCATTCAGCCTTCAGCATTTTTTCTAGTTCATATTTAATTTTCATCAGCAGTAATAAAATTATCAGGAGCTTTCCTCCTGCATTAATATTTGTCTGACTGTAATCTCACTGCTGTGGAGCCAAAAACTGAGCAGGGCTTTTGTTCTTTTTGGTGCAGTTAGTGTTGAAAAAGAAAAAAAAATCTCTTCACTTCTCCCAACATAGGCTGCATATTAAAGAAGAGGAGTGAAAAGTCACGAGGGCTGGAAACGATGTGGGAGAGCCGTCATACTGTGATAATTGGTGGCCAGTCTTTAGCTGTTCTGTCAGTCCACAGTGACACTAAAAGCCTACAAAGACTTCATAAGCTGTAAAAAAATGAATTTAAAAAAAAAGAAATAAGAAGAAATACTGACTACAGTTCAAAAGGGAATGTGGCCAGAAGTGGCCAGACTACAGTGAGGTGGATTTGGCCACAGAAGTTAAAAAGTGAGACCAATCTCAAACTGTGTTAACAGTAACATTCAGAATCTAAAAATATCCAATAAAAGTCTCTGTATTAATAAACCTGATGTAAATGTGCGGACAGTTCTGTAACAATAAGCTCCTTAAGAATGACATATTTAGTCAGTATCACACTGTTGGTGACAGAAAATTGCCAGAAAAGATGTAAATTTTCACTTGGAATCTCACTGAAATGATGCTTACATTTGCAACGTGCATAACTGCAGATAAGCTGCAACATTTGTGTGTCGTTCCTACGAATGCAATGTAAATTTATTTGTTTCAATTCAGTCACAAAGTGTTGCAAAATAAATAAATAATCTAATCCCTGGAAAACATTTTTCCACAAGGATGCAGTTTCTAAGTCTAACCACAAAAATGTTTTCTCTTTGATTTCTGACTCCTCAGCAGTGGAATAAAGGATCATTAAATCAGATTATGTAATGATTGTTTACTTTTGAAGGTTTATTTTGTTTTTTACTTGCAAAAATAAGTATTTTGTGAAGCATTTTTATGAAACAAATTTTTCTGAGGGGTGGTTTTTGTTATTTAGTTATTTATTTTTGTTTGTTTGGTTGACAGTTGGATTTTTTTCTTCTTCTTTTTCTTCTTTGGCCCTCAACACCTTTTATTTTAACGTTCTGAAAAGCCATGAAGTTAAAAGGAAAAGTGCATTTTTGCACCTTGAAAATGTCTGATTAGCTATAAAGATTAATCACTCACCAGCTTCTCGGACAGCCTATGAGTAAATATGGTCACTTTTGGCTTCCAAAGAGCCAAAACATCAAATCAGTCCCTGATATCATAACAGCAGCATCTTTATGTTACAATTTAAAAATCCACACATGTATATTCTGGCTTAATACAAACCTTTTTATCATAGCCTATTAGTCATTGTAGTATTTTCCTGCTTTTGTCCTGTCAAATTTACTTTTCAAACAATTCTGAGTGCTTACTTTCAAGCTGTTAAAACAAATGAACACTTGCTCAGATAATGGTTACCACAGCTGCACTCACACACACAAACACAGAGGTGGAAAAAGCTCTTGAGCAGGTCACGCCTGAGGAGAGCAGCTTTTTCCATGGCAATGCGACGGCAGCTCGGTGGCGGAGGGGGGGCTGATGTGGGAGGAGAGTGGTGACAGCACTGGGTTCAGCAATGCTGAGGATGGGGCAGGCAGATCACAGGCACGGCTGCTTCACTGGAGGACGTCTGTGAGTGGCAGATTAAACGGCTGTCTAAACACACACAGGTTGGTGAATAAAGGTCACGTAGCGCCGGGAGGGCAGGAGGCGGGGAAACAGACTCTCACACGTGCTCACATTTTATCACAAGTGAAAACTGGACAGGCATCCACATAAATGCCGTATAAATTGTTGCAGAAGCTGAAAGGGCGATTATGTGTTTGCCTTTATGTGTGTGTGGTTTGTCCATACCTTTAGCAAAATATTTCATGAACCACTGGATGGATTTTAATGAAACTCTCAGAAAGTAATCACTAGATGTACACCTACAACTGATTAACTTTCAGAGTCAACCACATTCAAGATGGCCGCCACAGCTAAGCCAAAAAACAGCCTTAGCACAGTTATTTTTACAGCTGTTCTGCTAACATTTGGTGTGTAAGTAGTTGAGAGGCATCTCCAAGTTATACTCTGGGCGACGAATTTTAAACCTTTGCCATTTGGAGTCAACTCTGTCTGTCTGACACAAAATGGCTCTAACTGAGACAGTTTTTCAGCTATTAAACTAAATATTGATGTGATAAAAGTTGAGAGTCATTAACAGCACATACTCCAAATGCTAACACATTTTGTAGGATTTCTCGCAATATGAGGTTTAACCATCCATTCTCATTACAAGATTATCTTAGTTTAAAACTGACATGAAAGGTAATGGGTAATTGCAGATGTCTAAGCACTTTTAATTGTTGATTTTGACTGTAGAAATAAAACCAGACAGCAAATAGTCATATGTTTATTTCAGATATTTACACTGCTGTCTTACTGCAAACAATAAAATAGGATCTTACACTGAAGAGGTTGTCAAATGAGTGTTTTCTGCCAAGTGATTATCGGATTTTCTGTTTCCTTCTCAACAGTACGGACCATTTCACATTCCAGAGGACGCTCCGGTGGGCACCACAGTGGCAGCTATGATGGCGAGGGATGCAGATGTTCGAGGGGGAGACAGCTGGCAGGTGGACTATCGTTTAGAGTCTGGAAATGAGGAGGAGGTCTTCATGTTAGCGACAGACCGGCAGACCAATGAAGTCTCACTCATGCTCACGAAGGTGACGTCTTATCTTGCAAACTTGATTACCTGTCACAGACTGTGATTAGATGAAGTCTCGTAATTCTTCTTACGTCCAGAAATAAACCAAGAACACTTTTGTGCTCTGGTTTAGACAGAAATATTAATGTCAAGGACAATTTCAGGAATGTTTTAGGAATATTTGTCCTTTCTGTGTGCACTGTCCTAAGAGATAACTCTGTCTTACAGTGTGGAAGAGGAGGTTGTATAAAACTGAAGTTATTTTTATCATTAAGTTTTTTTTGTCAGAACATTGAAAGAAAATCTGTATCAATAAGTCAGCATCACAGTCCCACATCCCTCAGATAAAAAACTAGTTGTGATGATAATAAAAAGCTTTAGCCCAATAATCTTTTCTGTCCCCAGGGTGCATCACCCTTCGCCTGCCTCCTCTAATCCTGCAGGGCGTTTGAGGGATGCATGCTGGCCTGAATGTGTGTCAGTGTGTGTTTCTGTGTGTTTCACTCTAATGGTCTGCTCTCTGTAAGTGGGCCAGGCAGGAGACAGTCTATTATTTTCAACCTCTCTGTGGGAGAATGGATGTGATTGAACTGTGTGTTGCACATTTGAGATAAAGCAGATGTGGAAAAGCTAAAAATGGATCTTGACGTACTATTTGAGATTATAAAACACAGGAACTGCTGTGTTTTTGGAAGTGATCTCATGTGCTGTCTCTTTGATTGGCTGTGGTTTGGGCTTTTGTATGATTTTCCTTCAGCTGCCTTTGTATCACTACAGAAGACACTGTTGTTTATTTAACTTAATGTGATTAAAACTCAAGCTTAAGTGACGCCCCGTAGATTTAAAGGCACCGAGTCTAAGCATGAGGTCAGCATTCGAAAACAGGCACATTTAATTATCAGAATTTACAATCAGCTTATAGAACAAAGGAGTAACTAGAATCTGTGGACACAGAGGCCTGAAAACGTCACTTAACATAAAACGAACAAGAACAGTGATGAGTATCTAACTTATTAAAGGAAAAACAGTTCTGTCAAAAGATTTGTTTAACTATAAACCATTTTGAAGCAGGTTTTATGACATCTCCAAGGTAAAATATGAATCAATAAAGCAGATTTGTTTTTAGACACTTTTGCATCTATACGGAATCTTTTACTGTCAGCTTTTTGACAAATCTATGCCACTGCAGAAACGAACTGGTTCACCTTTTCTTCTCTTGCAAAGAAAAATTGTCACTATGACTGCAGTCTTTAAATGACTCAGCAAACACTGTAACTGAGGCCAGTGCCATGGCTGCACCGTCATTGTTGGGAATATGTTGGTGACGCCTTTCAGCAGTTATTCACTGTTGCGTTGAGGTTACTGTACTCCTGAAAGCATGTGATTTGTTTTTAAAGCATCTATCACTGACTAACTCAAGGCTACACCTGTGAATATCCATCCAACTGGGATTGAGATGAAGCAGCAGCTGAAGTCTGAACAATAACCACGACCACCCACAGCTTCAGCCTTCACAGCCAAAGAGAGCAGCAGCTGGATGCATCACAAATCAGCCATGAGCACCGAGTGTATCATGTGCAGAGCAACGTTATCTCTCATTTAACTAATAGCGTGTTGGAGTGAACCAAGGTCATATGAGTCTGACAGAATGTAAACAAAGTGAGGGTTTAAATCTGTGACAGTTTCTGCTTGGTGAAGCCAACAAGACCTCACCAACTGCAAAAAGCAAATAAACAAAGGAAGGTTGGCTAAACTGGAAATAAGGGAAAGTAAAGTGGAGCTTAGAGGTCCTTAATGGTTGGTTCTCGTGGATACTGTTTTGTAAATCCTTGCAAGCCAGCAGTTTTGCATTAGATGTTTTTTTATATAATCTTAGACTTATTTGCAAGTACAAATTACAGCAGCATTCACTAGCTTTAGCCCTTCGAGTGCAGCCTGAGACATTCCCAGCAGAAATAATTGTGTTATGCAAAACTGATAACATTATACAAGTTTATAATTCAGAAGTTCCCTGAACTGACACATTTTTTTAAAGACAGCAGCAATGCATTTTGGTCTTATCTCTTCAATCCGGTCAAACCTGATCTCTGTTCTCCAAACAGCAGCCAGCTATTTTTAGAAATAAATATGATTATAGGTTTTAGAGATACTGTAGGTTTAAAGTTTCACTGTAATAAAAAGGCTATAAGGACAACAATACCAGTTTACTGGAACCAAGAAAGAAAGTCTGAGTTAGAGACAATATGTATGATCGTGTGTGTTTTTGGTAAAACAGTGACTGAAACGACTGACTTTAGCCTGCAGAGAAAGAGTCATGCTCGATGTACTGATACACTCTGAGTCGCTGGTGCGTCACTTCCATCCAACAAGAGCAGTCATCTATCCTTCAAGGTTTGCGTTCCTTTTCCCCGGCAACAGGGCCGTGTTTGGTACGATGTGAGCTGCATGATGTCAGTCGATGCCAGCTCTTTACGTGCTGTTTTATCGGAAGGCAGAGAGGACACATCCAAGGCCTGAATACGACAGTAAATGCAAACATCAGGCTAGAATTCAGAGGATGAAACTTAAGCTTTTAACATTCTGGATTTCTTAAATCCCATTATAAATACTTATTTTTCCACAACTGTTTTATAAAATATGGTTTGTACTCTTTCAGAGTCACCGTAGTTCATGTCCAACTCAAGGAAGTAATAAAGAGTTTGTTTTCAAATGAATTTGTTTTCATTATTTTTTTTCCATTTATCCAGCTTACATGAGAGAGAGCACTGTCACGTAACAGCTCCACATATGCAGCATCATGGAAAATGTTTTATTAGTGACAGGCTGAATCTTGTAACCACAGAGTCTGCTTCATATTAGAAATACAACAATACTCTGCCAGAAACTGCAGATTTCTTGGAAGTCCGATAAGCAGAGTGGAGGCAGGGGAACTGCACTGTCCTTCTGTTGGCAGAAATGACAGGCTGACTGTTGGTTTGGTTGTAATTTCATCTATGAAAATTTGTCTCTATCTATTATATGTTTAATCTGGATTTAATAGGGTTTGAAAACAACTGATTTTTTTATCTGTAATCTTTTATTTTTTAAAGACCTGTACGTTGAAATAAAAAAAAGCACAATTTTCCTCTCAACCTTGGTGATATCTTTAAAAAATATACTATTGTCTAGTCTGTTGTTAGCAAAGCTTTCTGTATGTAATTGAAGATGGGTATGTCTGCTTTCACAGGTGTTAGACTTTGAGCGGGAAAGCGAGTACATCCTGGTGCTCAGCGCCCAGAACCCAGTTGCTCTGGTCCGTGGCCGATACGGTCCTGCATCCACAGCAACAGTCACCATCTACGTGGACGATGTGAACGAGGGTCCAATTCTGTCCCAGAGTCATTATGAGGTGAACGTCAGAGAAGGAGAGGAACCAGGAAGGGTTATTGCCACCATCCGAGGTTATGATCCCGATTCTCACCCGATAAGGTAACAAACTCAGGAGGATACAGAAACATCAAGCATCACTTTGCTCAGTTTACAGAGACATGTGGGTTTTTTTGCAGATATTCTCTTCAAGGGGACACCAAAAAATATTTCTCAATAGGAAAGTTTTCTGGTGAACTAAAGACTGTGCAGGCGTTAGATAGAGAGGAGAACAGCACGTACACCATGGAGGTCATCGCAGTGGACGGGCGTAAGACAACACCAGACGTTTAACAGAAAGTTGTTGTTGCAAACATCTACTCTGCTGTATTTTAAATTGCATTGATCTTAGGAAACTCCTCCTTATCCGCATCCACCCTGGTGACGGTCCACATCCTGGATGTGAACGACAACAGCCCAGTTCTGGTTGGAGATTATTCCTGGAAGTACCTGTGCACACCTCGGTGGGAGGACCAAGCTCTGGTGCTGGCTTCACGGGACAGCGATGGACCACAGCACGGAGGGAGACTCAATTTCTCTCTCCGCAGTGACGCCACAGTTCGACTCAACTGGAAACTCACTCCTATTAACGGTGAGGAGAATACACCACAGATGAATTCAGTCAGCCAGCTGCAGAATGATCCATTTGATCTTTGATGAGACAAGAAAAGTGGTCTTGGTTTTGTTAGGAGAAGATATTTTAAGCTAGTTTTCTACATAAATTTGACAGGATGACTTTGCTTTGGCTAAGTATTCAAATCAGTTATATAAGCAGATGTTTTCCATCTGGTAAAGCATCAATCTACCCTTGATGCTGTGTCAAAAGCATTCAGAATATACATTTAATTCATTGACCTGAAAGATGTTATAGGTTTACACATGAATAGATTTCAGATCTGCTTGAATGACTTTGATACAGTATTTTGCTCTTTGTGTGTGTGTGTGTGTGTGTGTGTGTGTGTGTGTGTGTGTGTGTTTTTCACGTTAGTAAAGTATTTTATGAATCAGTGGTTTGATTTTAATGAAACTTTCAGGAATAATTATTGCGTTGACATCTGCAACTGATTAACTTTTGGAGTCAACTCGATTCAAGATGGCCACCACACAAAGCAATCTAAGCAAACACAAAAAGGGCTATAACTCAGTAGACTTTACAGATATTCAGCCAAAATTTGGTGTGGTAGTAGCTGAGAGTCATCTGCAACTTATACTCAGAGGGCTAACTGATTGTGCAAGATGTGTTTTTTTAAACTTTAACTTTTAGAATCAACTCCGACGCTTTGTTAGTGAAAAACTTTTAATGAAACTACAACTCCAACTGATTAAATTTTTTAAGTTACCTCAATTCAAAATGGCTGTTACAACCAACTAACCTGAGGAAACATAAAAATGGCTATAACTTGGCCAATTTACAGATATTGAGCTGAATATTGGTGTAGTTATATCTGAGCATTATATCTACAACTGATTGACCTTTGGAGTCAATCCAAATCAAGATGGCCACCACAGGGAATTGACCTTATCCTGCACAAAAATGGGTATAACTCAGTGAATTTTACATATATTGACCTAAACTTTAGTGTGGTGGTAGCTGACAGTCATTTATAACACATAAGCCATGCTCTAATCGAGCAAGTGAGATGTCACAATATTGCATGAGATTAAGAAGACTGTTATTTTCAGTGTTTAGCCAAAATGGTTATAACTCAACATAAGAATATTTTAATCTAAAACTGTCAGGAAAGACAGCAGGAGATAAGCATTCCTTCAAGGGAAATTAGGACCTTTATTATAAGTACAATAGATTGTTTTTTTTCTTTCTTTAGCACATGCAAGTGTGCATATTTTTCAGTGATCTGATCAAGTCTGTGGTGTAAATTTTGTTAACGCTCATATGGCACAAGTCTACCAGGATTCTGCTCTGATAAAAGTAAGCTTATTGGACGAGGTTATGCTGAATCACTCATGATTGATTGATTTTTAAATCGATTCACATCTAATGTGCTGAATGTTTTGAATCATGTTGTCTGAAACAAACTGTCACACATGAAAACACTCAAAGAAATGAAGCAATCGGGCATATTGCCCTGTTTTTTTTACTTTTTGCATAATTTTTCCAATTTTAAATAGAAGGTATAATGAAATCCTCCTTTTTTTACAGTTGTAAACTGTTAGTGTTGGGTTTATTCAATTCCAACTACTTACAGCTATGACGTCTGTCATTAAGTGATTCAGTTTAACCACTTCCTTCTCAGGTTCAGTTTTTTTTCCTGTTTCTCTTTCACGCTCCTGTTCCTGTTGGTATTGATTGAACCCAGCTGTAATTATATCTTCTGTGTAATTTCTTTGGCGTCACTGCTGGTTTCCTGACAGCTAATGGAGGCTAAAAGAGAACTCTCCCAGAATGCTTTGCACCTGGTCACAGGCAGTAATGTTTGTCCCGGTAAATGTGTACTTGTACCAGTACTTTTTTGTTGCACTGGTTTGTTTGTCACAGCCGCAACCTTTACGAAGAGGACGTGTGTGTGTGTGTGTGTGTGTGTGTGTGTGTGTGTGTGTGTGTGTGTGATATCATCATTCATCTGAAGTCTTTTTGGGGCTTGATTGGCAGCTCTTTCAGCACAGAAACTCAGCTAATTAGATGACTTTCTCTTGTTCCACTTTTGACAAGCATAAAAGAAAGAAACGCTGCGCATCTAGTATTCATGTGGCACCTTTAATGAAGCTGTAATGTAAAAAAAAAAAAAAAAAATCTTTTGGTGTAGCCATAGAAAGTAGTTCAGGGTAGACAGGTGGTTTCACATTCAGTTTGCAGTAACAGCCGCTGCAGAAGGAGCTGCACAGGTTTTGATTCCTTGACTGACAAATGGAACATGAAGGGGAGTGATGGGAAGCTGAAAGAGCAGAGTTAAAGCCTTTCAGATAAGGGTTCAAACAGCTTGATAAAACTCTCCTCCTAACAGGATAGAGTTTGTACATACGTCATACAACCAGGCTTGTATTTTAGACCGATTCACAAAGATAAGATAAAGATGAAGCGCTCCACACAGCTCTATTTGCAGCCTTTGCAGCCTCTCCTGTTCTGTTTGCTGTGTTGCTATGCAGCTTTTGCTTTTGTTGCTCCCTGCATAGCTAGGAATAATGCAAAAACAAAAGAAAAATGCTTTCAGTTGTATATTCTGATCCATTCATTACAGTTACAAGGCAGCACAGATTTGCTATTGTGCTTTTATGCCACATAAATGTAATAAAATGGTTGCTATGACAACCTTTATCTCATCAATCAATCAAAAGACAAAAAGGTCCTTTGTCTGCTGTGTAATGATGGTAAAGAGAAAATGATTAACACTTATTTCTAGGTGTGTTTTTTTGTTTTTTCTTTTTAGACACTCACACCAACTTGTCGTTAAACATCCCCTACCTGCCGCCTGAGGTCTACATGGTGCCCTTTACCATCTCTGACAGCAGCTCTCCACCCAGAAGCACCTTCATAAACCTGCCAGGTAATAATGACATTTCTGCTCACGAGCTGCAGCGAGCTGCAGGGGGGGTTATGGTGCAAAAGTGTTGGAACAATCAATAGAGATCATTGCCTGTGTGCCAGCTCGTCCTGGTTCTGGTCTTGTTTATTAATAATGTGGCGGGGCTGTACAAATGATTTTTCCAGGCTTGTGATTACACAGCTCTCTCAAGACTGTGTTCTGCCCGGCAGAGCCTGCTGACACCCTATATACAAAACATAAAAAGACAGATAATGTCTCATGTGGAGGTTAGGATGTTTGCTGAGGGATTAAAGTGTAAGGGCACAGAATTTTGCTTCCAGTTTACCGTCTTCCTTACTGTTCTGAAATCAACTCAGTGACAAATGTTGTTTCTCCTCAATTAATTTTTTTATTTTTTTGGAACAAAATAATTTTTTTAACTCTAATTAGGAGTAAAAATGTTTGAATTCAAAAGCCTCGTCTGCCATAATTTTGTCATTTTGAATGGGATGTATTTTCTGTAAGGTTGAACTTTTATATAATTTTTCCATAATTTTCTGTTGTGTGAACCTAAAGCTCCCCAGATTTTGATGTGTTTTTGTTTTTCCCCTTCACTTCTCCTGTCAGTGACAGTGTGCCCTTGCAACGTCAGAGGGAACTGCAAAATACCTGCCAAGCCATTGCAGGGCATGCCAACAATTCAGTCTGCAGTGGGGACTCTGCTTGGCACCTTTACAGTCATCGGTAAGCAGAGAGACTGACAAAAGCAGGGTGAGATTCATTAGGAAGCAACATGAGGAAACATCAGGAACTTTATATTAAAAAGCTTTGTTTTTGCTGTTGTTGTTCCAGGAATCATCCTCATCGTCATCTTTGTGAGGCTGTCCTACCAGGACCCCAAACGGGAAAGCAAAACTAACCAGGAGAGAGTTCCTCTGAAGATATCGATCTGACTCGTATGATTATTATAAAGATAATTGATCTAGTATTCTCATCTACTGTATCTACACCAACATAGCAAATTTGCTTTCAGTGCACTGTGGATCTTTTTGGTCTTTTTTTCATAAACTATAACTGCTAATTAGTTTTTAGAATATCTTACATATTTATAAGTGTGACATTAGGGCCATAATAAAAAGAAAAATAAACAAGTTTTGGAAAAATATAGTATGTTTTTAAGAAAGTAAGGAGAATCTACAACATAAGGAGTTGACCTGTTTCGTTAAAGATTATTACTGTTTTGTTTTTCTTTCTTTTTTCTCTTGTAGCTGACATTCCACCTTAAAATAATTTATGTTGAACACATCTGGTAGATGAAACATGAAGCTTCAGAGGTTATCATGATGAATTGTTACAAAAACAGCAATCAAAAGAATAATTTCTTGATTTTATTTAAGTTCACAAACCAATAAAATTCAAGTAAGCACCAAATTAATAATTTTCTCCTTTTTTTGTATTTATTCATTCTGTCTAAAGGAGATGTTTATAAATTTTACTACAGATTCATGGCAGCTCCCATACGTCTTCCACATTTGAAACTAAAAGTATCTTAATGTAATGAGCCGGCCTGAAACATGTAATTGCATTAGCAGCGTTTTGCAGTCTGTGTAATTAAGGTTTTTCAGATGATGACCCAGACGACCTAACGAGCAAGCGATGCTATATTCAGGCTGAAGTGTTGCTATAAATAGTCCAGCGACTGAAGGTCCTCTAAATGACACACAACTGCTGGTGTCCAGCAAAGCAGTGACCTCTCAATGACAGAAGACAAAGCTTTCCGAACTGAATTAATTATTCGTACATACAGTATATGAAACTGCTGCTGGAACACTGAAATTAGCTTTGGATAACTGCTCGTGTGAGAAAAAAAGATTAGTCGCGGTGTTAGTGATGGGGTGTTCCATCACTGGCAAAACTCTTAATAGTTTCCACAGAAACAGATGCAGATCATTTTTATCACCTGCTGTTTGTTTTCAGAAAATAATCCATTCAAAAGCAACATCAACATAAGGCAATTCAAACTACGACAGATTTGTAATTATCAATCAACTGATACATGAGTGGCTAAAATGGCACAAAATAAGCAGAAGTCGTTAGATTGCAAACGAACTGTTGCAGCTAAAAACAGATTTAAATTTTCTTATCATCTCTGAGTGTCCTTCAGGCAAGAAATGAAGGGGAGGAGTACAGCAATTAGATATAAAAATAACCACATTCACATATTTTCTGCCTCAAATACATACGTGTAACAATCACTCAACTAGACACTTTGCACTGACTCACCACATGAACAGACAATGCTGCTGATGGCCTACGCACACAAATGTCCATTTATGTCAGGCTATTTATATCTCCTAGCTGCTCCTATCAAAGCAAGTTCCAAGTACAAAAAACAGTATACTGAAAAGCTCGCTGGGGGAAATGAGAGAGCAGTGGAAAGGATTAGCTTGCGATACGGGGTCAAACACGACATTTGGGAGGTTATAAGCCTCCAGCTTTAGCCTTGATGTGTTCCTACAGACCTTCAGAGGACAACGACTGCGCCGATGGCTCATTGTGGGTCCAAAGCTACACAGAGAAAATGGAGCAATGTTTGAAATTACTTCAAGTAGGTTAGGAAATGAGAGATAACTCCCCACATGTGGTTTCAGGGACAGGAACAGTGGAGCACCGACCAGTTTTCCCCCAGTGGGATGGCTGGTTTTCCATTGCTCGGTTGCAACACAGACAAGTGTTTCTCCTAATTTATGTCCCTGTGGACTTAATTTCCCCACAGCTTTGACTATTTTAGGCTTGTTTTAAAATTGCATATTTTCTCTCTGACTCCAGTGTTGACAATTCACTAATCAGATTCTGGAAACTTGCTTTGAAGGAGTGCTGCCACAAGTCACTTCAAGTCATTTTAATCTAGATCAATATGTTTTACCCAAATGCAGCATTTCCACTTCAGTATTTCTGGGTCATATCATTTTCTATTTAGGAAACAAAACAATTACAAAGTGAAGAGTTTGTGGAACATTAGCTGCTAAAGTGCAAAAAACATAAAAACAGGCAGCAGAGTGGTTTGCAAGAACAGTCCAAAAAGTCATCTCCTCATTTGAGTTCTTTGACATAGTTTTCTATTTGTGTGTTCTTGAAAAAATATATTAAAAAAAGGATTGTAAGCTTTGGGAAGTAACAGACTCACAGTTGGTTGGAATAGTAATTTTAAATATTTTCCATTTTAAGAAGTCGTAAGAGCAAATAAGAAATCTCTTACTGGAATGTAATGCTTTGAAATGCAAGTGTGAACTTTTATTACACTGCATTCCTGCTTTTTATCCATTTGTTATAACACTGGGAAATTGGGACATACCGTAAAGAAGAAATCAACATCACACTTATGTTTATTTAATGGAAACTCAAAAATAGTAACTCTCCTCCTGAAATGAGCTGAATAAATGCAGCAGTAAATGACCTGCTGAGCCTGGGAATAAACTTGCTGTTTGAGTGTGCTCTTTTAAGAAAATGATGTTTGACTAACGTAAACTGCCAACAATTAATGGACAGCTGATGGTCACGGGGCTGTTGGGGTTTTCCATTTACGAGATAAACGGATTTACTGGCAGGATTGGTGCTGTGTAACATTTCACTGGTGTCTGGTGTTGCATGAATGAGTCGGTCTGCCTTTACAGTTAATGCACTTTAAATTTTTAGGTTCACCCTGGAGCCTAATCAAGAGGTGCTCGTCTTTGTAGGGGAATTGTTTGTTCCAGCCTTTAAAATTAGATCGAGTGCAGTTGACTTGTGAATCTAAGAGGTTGTATACTGGTTCAGATAACACTGTTCCCAGCAGTGTGGGAAACCACCAGTGAAGCAGTGTTAGAATAAAAAATTACTTTTGGTTTAATTATCCGTGCATAAACTCTCAGGTACTTTCAAACAATCATGTGTTCATTTATAAATTTGTGCTTCTTTATAAATACTCTTAAAAACAGTACAGAAGCCAATGCTGATTTTAGTTTTTGGTTCCAGAGAATGCACTGAAATTTTAATTTTAAGTTTACATTTATAAATGAGCACATTCAAATATTACCTGACTTGTAGACTTGTTTACATTTATGCTTTTAATGTCTAAAAAAAGCTAAAATTCAGATTTTTTTTAAATGAGGTTCTGTGGAGTTGTTATCAGCAGTTCGTATCTTACCTGTAGCATAAAGCAGTCAAATTGTCTCAGATTAGAGAATCAGGGAGAAAATCTGACAGGGAAGTCTAAACATGAAGCAACACTATCCCAGAGATTATTTCTGCTCTCTTAAAGAACTTAAACTTCCAAAATGTCTTAACGGGTTATACAAATTCTATTTGAAAACCGTTACCCAGCTTAACTTTTGCATCAGAGGGTTATTGGCCTAAAAATCAATGGTTATTTTATAGTTTGTAGTCTATCGTCATATTGATTGTGCAAAACTTATTTTGCAAAATGGGATGTGATAAACGTAGAGCCCAGAGTAACTATCTGGTGGGAAAATGATGCCAAGAAAACAGCATTTACTTGAACCACGGTGATGGACTGAGTTAAAGAAGCACGAGGAGTCACAGAAGTTACTGAAAAAATAAAATTTCTTCTATTTTACCTCCAGATTATAGTTACAAGAATAAGTATATGAGTTCATAAAAGTGGTCAAATTAACAAAGTTGAGCTCATGTCAAAAAATGTTAAGTTTCAACTTAACAAACTAACTGACTAACAGGACAAAACTGACCTAGCAAAGAAAGAATAAGGGTAGAAATCAGACCATACTGAAACAAAAGGGGGTGACAAAAACAAGACAATTACTAACAAAGAGACAAAACCAAGTAAGTATGTTAATGAATCTAAACACAATAATGAAAACCAAGTCAGAAGATGTCCAAATCTAAAAAAAACTGTGAAAAAATACAAAAATCCATGATTATTGATTGATTCTCTGCTGAACTTCTTATCTTTAGCTCTTGGTATAACCCCAATTAGCACTTCCTGCATTTAGCTGCTTCGAGTCTTTGTGCAATAATTTGTTTGAGTTTTCCAGGAACTCCCTCCATCATCAAAACAATAAAAAAAGAATTAATCATCTTAAACCATAACAAACCAAAGATAACAATGAAGTGTTGAAAGTGCAAAAGTTAACTAAATGTGCACACTTACAATAAATAAAGTTAATGTATTTAAACCGCTCAATAAACTTAACTATGAAATGGCATTACTGTGTCTTGTTCAACCACAAAATATTAATATACAAACTCTAAATAATGTGTTTGACCATAACAAACACTATAAAGTTTATGCTTGATAATGTTAATGTAATTTCACCAGTTAAATTAGAAACATTTATGTTATTTTATTGAAAGTCCAGTTTCTGAATATTGATCATGTCATTGATGTTTACATTACTTCCAAACAAAAAGGATTGTTTTGTCCCCTATTTTCTGTTATTTATTCAATACAGTAATTTGATGTCCTGAACAGGAAAACAGCTTAAACGGTTTGTCAAACAAAATGGACGTTTGACAGCGTTTGTGCGTCACTCGAGCTATTTATGGCATTTCAGAAACCGTAATCACTCTTATATTTCAGCCTATCAAAACAGGAAGCTGGAAATGAACGAGCTCATTTAAGAAGCAGCTGTGAGACACACATGACAGTTCACTACAAACTTCGTCACACTGTGGTGTGGAGGTGTTACGTTGTGTATTTAGAAGGCATTTGATCAGAAAAATCACAGAATATTTATTCAGGCAACACTTTGGATTCTTTTAAGCTGTTCAGAGAACATTAATCAAAGGTAAAGATAATATATTTCCTGAAAACCCACTGGTTTTGTGTCTGTTTTTTGCTAAATGTTGTAAATTTGTTAGTATAAAATGCAGGTTATTAATTAAGAAGACTAATATAACAGGCACCACTTGTCAGAACATACATCCTCCTGCTGCTCATTAATGAAATACGTGTATTTCATTAACTCAAATTACCCACTCAGCAACAATTCTCGTCTGACAATTTGCATAAAAAGACAAGCAAGCAACAGACACATCTCTCACTGAATACAGAACGATTGCTGCAATCACATCAGTCACTCTAGAATGATGAATACTAAAGTGTAGAAAACACCGGCTGACGATATCGGTCAAATTCTGTCCTACTTTCCACCTGATCTAACTTTAAAATGTCTCTGTGCCAAACTGGAATCACAAAGATGTTCAACTCCAGTGTGTAAAATGTAAATTAAAACAGAATGCAATGATTTGATCCCATAAACTTGTGTTTTATTCCCGATGGAACATAGTAAAAATATCAAAGGTTGAAACTAAGAAATTGCTCCACTTAGGTAATGTTGATTCTGAAATTTATGAAAGCAACACATCTCAGAAAGGTTGGAAAAGGGTCATTTTTATCACTCTGAAGTTTTCCCCTCTTCTTTTAAGGAGACCAGCTGCTGCAGAATATTGTCCCATTCTTGTCTGATGTAGGATTTTAGCTGTTTAACAATCTTGAATTATCTTTGCTGGATTTTTTGCCAAAAGGGAGCAGATGTTCTAAAATCTGGATATACCTTTCCAGATGTGTGAGCTGCCCATGCCAGAGGCACTAATGCACCCCCATACCATCAGAGAGGCAGGTGTTTGACAGGTCTACTGTTAACAGGTCGGATGGTCTCTCTCTTTAAGTGCAGAGGATTTGGTTTCCAAAAAGAATTTCAAATCTGGATTAGTCTGATCACAGCAGTTTTCCACTTTGCCTCAGTCCATTTTAAATGAGTTCTGGCCCAGAGAAGGCAGCAGCGTTTCTGAATGGTGTTCATATATCGCTTCAGACAGCAATTTGTGGAAATGTACCTGATGATATTTTTATTCAGTGCCGCCAGAGATTTCTCCAGATTACTGAAATTTTTTGATGATATGATGAGCTGTAGATGATGGGATATTTAAAGTCTTCCCAATTTTTCACTCCCCCTTTGCCTTTGGCAGCACTCGATGATGATTACATTACGTTGCAAATTTGTATTTTGACAAATAAAAAAATTGCTCAAAGGACAACATTTCAATGCGTGACATCCAATGACATGGAAATGTGCAACCCTTCAGTGCTCCAGACTCATTCAGCCCACACATATTGAGCACTGACACATCTTGGCACACACACTTTTGCATGATAGCGATGGACAGACTCAACATACAGTGGATGAAAACAAGGTCCAATATGAGATTACTCACATGAATTATCTGCTGCATGAGTAAGATAAAAAATTTTGTGTACCTGCTGTAGCCGTGAGAAGCTCTTCCAGTAACACACACATACACACACACAAAGAGTCCTCCTACACCATCTTTGTTCATTCAGAATGTTGCTTCTGCCATCAGTCATGAACTGATGCTTGAGTGGGATGAAACCTACTGTCCTTGTGTGGGCAAAACTGCTCTGAACTGGTCTGGATGAACCACATGAGAGAATAGAAGGAGAGGAAAAATTAAAAAAGCAAAGCTGGGGAGGAGGAACACACTCAGATTTTCCACAGGGAGTCACAATGTCTTCTCCTCAGAGTTTTCTTTAATGGGAAGTTCACAGGGACGACTGATCAAGATCTTCCTACAAAGTTTGACTGATAATATTCCAGCGTCACAGCTGAAATACTGCATCATTATGTAACCTACTCGTAGTTAGTAACTATAATTCATGCACTATTTCATAGTTACATGTTTGTTTAGAAGGAGAGTTAGAAGGCTGAAGGCTGTTTCTTCCATAAACTTTCATTTTTCTGTATCTATCACCCATTATCAAAAGGTGATCATGTAAATGCTTGTGTGTGCATGTGTTTGTCTGATAGCAAAATATCTTATCAAACAAAAAAAGGATACAATTCAGTCAGTTTTACAAATATTAAGCTAAAATTTGATGTAGTAGTAGCTGAGAGTCCTACCCAACACATACATGGAGCTCTAACATATTGCATCAGATCTTTCTTTTAAATCTTTCTTTTAAACTTTAATATTAACTTTGATATTTAATGTTTAACTTCTACAAGTGAAAAATCTTTGGAATCAACCCAATTCAAGATGATCGCTGCAGCTAATCAGCCTTAGCAAACAGAAAAATGTTTATAACTCTGTCCATGTTACAGATATGGAGCTAAGATTTGGTATTTCTAGCACACAGTCTGAGGGCTAACAGATTATGCAAGATCTATGTAGTAGGTTATAATGCTCACTGTAACATTTTTGAAACATTATGCAAACATGATAACACACATCAACCTGAGAATGGTGTGATATTTAGAGTTTTATGCTTTTTTGCATACAGTAATATACAAGTTTTGCATATCTGAAGGTTTTGTCTCAGTTTGCAAAAAAAAAAAAGAGTACTCACAATTAAAATTAAATTTAAACACACTGCTGTAAATCCTTGTCTTCCAAAGATGGAATCACAATTCTTTCTGCAAATGAAGGTCAACAGTTTGACTCCATCAGTGCCAAACTTTTTGTTTAATAATACTGAAAACTTCTTTGAAAGAAGTCATTATTCCTTTGGGTAAGGCTTCTACCTGCAGCAGTAAAAAGCCCCAAGGCCCAGAAACGCAGGGATGACTGCTGATATAAAATAGTGGAGTAAAAAAAAATCTCAGCAAAATAGAAAATCCTGACCTACATTAGTCCAATAAAGCACAGCGTTAAAGCTTTCTATTTTTACAGTTCTCGTTTAACAATAGTTCCTGCATGTGACAGTCGTAATACTGTCAATCATCGTTTAACAATAGAGGACGTGCTTATCTGTCATCAGAGAAGTGCTCCGTAAACACTAAGTTGACGGAAAGAATCTCAGAGCAAGAACCGTCAGGCCGTTAACTCAGCAGCTGTTTTGTGGTTTGTTTCTCTCGGGGATGCACGCTGGCCGGTGCCATGGGCTCGCTGATTACTGTTTCACCCCGCGATGCTTTCCAGTATCGGGCCATGGGCTCGGCACACATGTGACTGTGACTGGAAAGCTTTGCAAGTGTTGCTGTCAACACCGGGACATAAATACAGCTAAAGATAGGGTGACGTGGCCTGAGCTGGGGCTTCTGGTCAGCCAGGTGCTTTTTATAGAAACACTCTGACTTATAAAAGGCTAAGAGGGACTATTTTTGACTCGTTGGACCTGAGGGATAGGGACGTTGGAAACTTGTGACACTTCGGGGTGCATAATTGACCCCTCTGACTTGAATGTGTCGATGTTGGTCGGTTGTGAGAGTTGCGGCAGATAGTCGATGCGGCAGGGATCAAACCAGCCAGAGGCCTGTGATGTTTTTGGAGACAATCCAGAGAGACAGACATGGAGATGATCACATGAGTCTGAGTCAGACTGTTTTACTTATCAGATGGCTCTTTAATGGTGCTGTCTAGAATCAAACCTGCCAGCTTTACTTAAATTAAAATTCATATTGTGACAGAAACCATACATGTTGGAGTTTTGTTTTTTTATCTTAAGCTTCTTGTATAGTTCGCCTTAAACAGACAGTAAAAACTTTATAAAAAAAAAACTCATAAATATGTTTAAATCCTTATCCTTGTTATTTATCATCCTGGTCTTGTGCGTCTGTCTGTTACCAAAATATCTCTTGAAGTAATCACTGGATGCACATCCACAACTAAATAACTTTTAAAGACAACCGAATTCAAGATGGCTGACAAAACTGACTTTCGGAAACACAGAAATGACTATAACTCGGTCAGTTTTACAGATATTAAGCTCAAATTTGATGTGGTAGTAGCTGAGAGTCCTTCACAACACATCCTGTAACATCTTACAATATTGCATGAGAATAAATGTGTTAGCACTCTGTTATTTCTTAAGGTTTAGATGAAAGGCAGCAGGTGATGTTCATTCCTTCAAGAAATGCTACAACTTTAATGCTCTATATTTTGTAGGTAGGTAGGTAGGTACATTTATTTATATAGCACTTTTCAGCACGAGGCGACTCAAAGTGCTTTACAACACAAGAACAAAATTACAGACAGAGTTACAGAACATGACAAGATAACTAAGCTAAAACATGACAATGCTAACAAGGTACAGGATAACTAAACTACGAAAACATGATATTACTAAAC
>NC_051444.1:4726529-4761999 GCF_001649575.2 Kryptolebias marmoratus
CCCAGCAAGACATATCCCGAGACTGGACTCTCCTTCACCCAGTCGAGGAAATTGTATCGATTGTGTTGAGAAACCAGCTGATCAGATCCATATTCCTTAAATTTTTGGAAAATATGTAAAAAGAGGCTTCGAAAAAGGAAAGACGGGGGGGGAGACAGAGAGACAGAGAGAAAAGAAACACATCCGCCTTCCACCAGGAGCAGAAAAAAAAAAAATATATATATATATTGTGATATATTAGCGGTATCTTATAAGTCAAAAATTAATGTCTAAATAGAGATATGATCTGGAAATGTTGGTCTGTTGGCCAGCCAGTCCTCAACTGAATAAATTTAAAAATTATGACATTACAAATGCCTTAAGCACTGACATTAAAGGATGAATCTTTAACGACAGAAAGTTGAAATGAGGTTGCTTAAAAAAGTGTTCAGCTGTTTTTAAAAGAAAACTTTCTGTCATATTTACTGAAACTGTCAAGTTACTCTGACAGTAAAATATGAGACATTTTGTGATAAGTTGTCTGGATGTGTTGGCTTTTCCTAGTTTAATTTGCTGGAGTCTCTAACCCTGATGTCATGGTTGCTGACCTGCCTAGAGTGAAGGCTTTGGATGCACAAGCACAGCAGAGAGGGAGGAGAAGCTTTTCATGTTTATCAAGTCTGGCGTTAAACAGAAACAGACATCTTGTGTAATCACTTCTTTTTTTTTTTGCAAAATTTATTTTTTTATTTTTTACAAAAAAAAAAAATAGCAAGTGCGCTGACATTAGCGTTCTGCTTGGGGCACTGCTGGACTTTTAAAGCCTCTCAAATCTGCGATAATGACTGCAAGTTCTGTTTTAAAAGGTCACAGCGTTGAATCACGCTCAGTAAAACATGAATAATCACTCGTCATTCAGTTTCTCAAACCCTTCGAGAAAAAGGTGTTGAACTGACATTTGAAAGGTGTGTCAGAAGGATCAAGAACCATAAATAGAAAAAAAAACACTCAGCAATTTGGTTAAAAAATAGAATTATATTTTTATCTTAATGCAGAATACTGAAAACAGGGAGGCTGCCGTAGTTAAGTAGTCAGGGACGCGGTCTCGTAATCTGTGGCTGTGGGTTCTAAAATTTGGTTTGGTAGTAGCTGAGAGTCATCATAACACATTTTCTTAGTCACAATACTGCATGAGATTGCTCAAATCCTCATTTATAAGGTTTGACTAACATGTCTCAGCATAAAATGATTTTAGTTCAAAAGTCTGTCTTGAACAGTGATGGATGAAATGACAGCCTTTTATTTATAATAATAATAATTTTGTGTTAATAGTTGTTTATATGCACTCTTCTCAGCTGTAATTGAAATAGCGCTCATAAATCCTAACTCTGAAGATGGTTTCATGTATAACTTCAGCCAGCCAAACGTTTCTGACACCGATTTTAAACATCCGAGAATGAAATAAATGGGGTTGACTGAGACCTGGCCGAGTGCTTGCTGTGTGTGTGTTGCTATGGACACAGTGCAAACACCAGCTCATGGACTGACTCAGGGTCTCTGAGTAAAGGTATTTAAGTTCCCCGAAGACCGTGTAGGTGTGCTTCTCCCCCGTAATATGTCACAGCTCAACGCTTGGTAACCCGATAAGACCAAATGCTGAGGGTCAGGGTGTTTAGGTTTATTGAGCATTTGAGAGACGTGGCTAAAATTAGACACCAAGGTCGAAATAAACTGCAATTTCTAATAAAACGTTCCATAAATCAAAGCCCTTATGGCACACAAACTGACACTCAGATATTACATTTACAGATTGTGACCTCTTTCCCTTGACAGTGATGCTCTGTTTTCTCAAAGTATCACAACAAAGTGGCAAAGAAAGACATTGCATTTTTCTTCTTCTGCTGTGATTTATAGCACACTCCATGAACCGAGGCCATTGTTCGACAATGTTAATGCTTTCAGTGTTCATACAGAAGCCATAAATGTTGTGTATTCTTCACTATGTTGTAATAGTACTACCTAAAACCCTTACCCTGGACCGGGATGAAGGACACGCGTCAGGATCCATGAGAGACAGGTGGAGTGAGTATATATGTGTGTGTGTGTGTGTGTGCAGAGGGGGGTTCTGGATGGAAAAAATCAAGATCACTGAGTCCTCAAAAAAAAAAAAAAACAGACCTAAATTAAAGGTCTGGCTTCGATGACAAACTCTTAAACTTCTTGTGCGATCTGTTAGCTCTCAGGGTTTGTTCTGGGGATGACTCTCAGCTACTACCACTTTAGATTTTACCTCGATATCTGTAGAAGTTATAACCATTTTCGTGTTTCCTAATATCAGTTGCCAACGGCGACCATCTTAAATTGGGTTGACTTCAAAATTTAATCAGTTGTAGATGTATATCTAATGAACACATTCTGAGAATTTTCATTAAAATTTGTCCACTGCTTCATGAGATATTTTGCTAACAGACAAACAGGTTCGACTCCAAATGTTAATGCTAAAGTGTTAAGCAATGTGTTGGGCATCAGTCAATATCAATAATTGAATTATAGCCATTTTTGTGTGCTTTGGCTCTGGCAGTCATCTTGAATCAAGCTGACTTCCAAAGCTAATCCATTTGAGATGTACATCCAGTGTTTACTTTCTGAGAGTTTCATTCAAACCCATGAAGTGGTTCGTGAGCTATTTTGCTAACAGACAGACACAAACACAGAGCCAAGGACACAACCTCCGTTTTAACCCCCCGTTGATGGGAGGAGACACGTGTCACGATGCAGAAGGGAGTAAGCGTTAGGTATTGGTGTTTTACTTTCTGACAGGGTGATTGCGATGTTTCACTGGCTCACCGACAAGTAGGGGAGATATGAGCCGGCCAAGCATTTGTTTTCTGGTGCATGTGCTGTTTGTAACCATGGCAACCGCACCATGGCCGTGTCCTCTGATTCCCTGATAGAATCGCCCGTCTTGGCAATATTAAGAAATTTAAAATGATTAAAGAGTCCAGCATCCTGTTTTCATCTGCAATGATAGAAAGGATGATGTGACTCACTCTAAGGACTTTGGAAAGGAAAAAACAAAACAAAAACAAACAAAAAAAACCCATTAAATTCAAAGGTCAGAGCAGTTTTGCTCAGACAAAGAAACAGCCGTGATTCAGTACCACATGGGGTTTTATTCTCTGGAGCTCCATGCCCATGAAAAGATTTTGTTCAAGTCAAATAATAAAGGTACTCACTGCAAGGTCCTAAAAACAGGCAAAAAAAATAAAGTAAGAAATCCACATATTTTGTTCTCAAATCAATGGTTAATGCATTCTTCAATTAAAAATTAGCAATCAAAATTTGTAAATGGATGCTAACTACCACGTGTTTTAATTTTTGGTTCATTTTTACACTCAGATTTATTAAGTATAGTATGCAAACAAAAGTGTTTTGTTTACATTAAGTGCATACCCACATTTCAGAAGTGCATATCTGGAAAACTACTAGAGTAAATTCTTTAAAACTGCATCGTATGATTTAGATATATCTTTCATTTTTGATTTCATACTTTGTAATCAGTACCTTTAATCTATGTAGTAAGGGTGAAAATAGAAGATTAAATTTTACAGCTTTGCTCTTAACTGAGAGTCAGAAGAAAAATCCAAGCAGCAGATGCCTCCAGATTCTAAATCACAACGTAGACAAAGCTCTAAAAATCATTGTGTCAGATTAAGTATTTATCATCTGTGCTAATAACTGTGATAAAATAAGTATTTAATGCTTCTTAACTGGTGTTTTACGTTTGCAAATTCTTTCAGTACATTTTACAGTAAATTTTGATTAATTTTTTGGCCAAACAATCCAATTAAATGTGATTTTCTAAGAAGAGCCTCGTAAACAAGAACATCAGTGTAAAACTGCTTAAGTTTAAATGAACGAGTGAATAAATAAATAACTGAACAGATGAACTTTTGTTATTTACACAGCTCCAACTAAGACTTAAATCTTAAGACTCATCTTTTTGATTTTAACAGAGTATTAATAGATCTTATCTACTTTTGATGAGCTTTTATGTGTATAATTTTTTTGGCATTTTCGTCTTTTATTGATGTTTCTATTTGGTTTTATGCTCGATTTTAAAATTTATGTAATTTGGTTTGACGTCAGTTAGCCTATTTATGCTACATAAATCAAACTGACATTGACAATCAGTCAATAAATTTAAAAAAAAAAACAGTATTCACTGATTTTTAAAATATATTTTAGTGGTAGTTGTGAGTCACATTATTGGCTTTAACAAAACATGAATTATTCCTCGTAAATAAGAACGTACTTTGAAAATAAATCAGTAAATTTCCAATTTACAGACTATGCTCTAAAATAATTAAGTTAGATTTGTTTTATTTCTGTAAAGTGTTTGTTAGACTTGAAGTTCAGCAGATAGGAGGTGAGGCTCTGATGAAACATTGCTTCCATTCACCTCCTCATTCATTTATTCATTCATTCTTCCTGCTGGTTTTGGCCCTCAGGTTTGGGTTTCATCATGTCGCTCAGATGTTGCTGTGTCTGGAAAAAATAAAGTCACTACGACGAGCCTGCAGACATCCTGATGCTAAAAATACGAGTGGCTGACTCTATTTCTGAGCTCTGAGTGGAGGAATATCATGTTGAACGGCACATCGATTGGGGCCGAGGATGATGGGCCCGCTCAGGTATTCTCTGTATCAATAAAGCTCACTGATGCTATTTTAGAAAGATTATTTGTGGTAAATATACTCCACACACACGCTTTCATTTTTTATTCATTAGGCCACATGCCGAATTTATTTATTTATTTCACCATCAGTTTTAGTCATCAGAGTGAAAAAAGCCAGTGGAAGTAATTTAACCTCTCAAACGAGACTGACACATGAGCTGAGAGGGCGGATAAACACAAGGTCGACTTTTACTGAGATCCACAAAAATAAGGTTTCCACCTTAGTGTCATTGGGTTTTTGCTGTAGTCAGCCATTTTCTAAAGACTCTTTAATTGATTTACTCGTTAACCCTTATTTTGGCAAATTGGCTCTAATATATTTATTCCTGTTTCAAGCAAAAACTCTTACCTCTGATAAAACATAAATTAGTTTAAATTGTTTTACATGAAACAGTAAATATTCCCTACAGGAGGTTTAACATAATGTGTTATCAACGGGAAAAAAAAGAAAATAAAAATGTATATCTACAATGCATTCATATAAACAATTCAGACAATAACACACATACAAAGAAAATCTCTGGCTTTTTTATATTTAAATATCCTTTTGAACATTTTTATATTGTTTTTTTAAACTGAACTTTCTTGTGTTCAACTGAGTGTATCATACTTAATGAGTGTATAAAAATGTAGCTATAAATATATATAAATGAGTATATATATTTATATATTCACGTATTCTATTTCTTTTACTGAAATAAAATGACTGATTTATGTTAAACAACTATTAAAAAAGGGGGTGATACTGCAGTTTTCTTTATTAACTTTGCAGCTTGATTTATTGCCTTGATTTGATGTATTTCATCAGAAAAATGGCAAACAGCTACAAGAACAAATCTACACTATGTAGGCTTTCAGTGTCTGAACTGGTCTTATTCTGCCACCTGCTGGACAAAAGCTGTAATCACACGTTGAGGGTAAAAGTAAATGAAAATGTTCATACTTCTTTTATTTATTGGTTCCAAATTATTTTTCAACATTTATGAAATGAAGCAAAATAGATTGCATTTCCAAAAGTAGTAGGAGGAGGTGAACGTTTATCCCTCATTATATACAATTATCCATACTCAGTCTGTCCTCCTTTCAAACACTTTAATCGGTGAGACTTCTCTCAGATGTTTAAACTTTGCTCGGAGCCGTTCCAAAGACAGATTATCGTGTTTATCTGAGAGCAGGAGACTTAAAATCACAAATTGATCTGATTCAGCACACAATGAAAAGATGAAGACTGCCTTGTGTAAACAGTAAGAACAGATTTCCAGGACATCTGTTGCATTCGGTTGAACGAATGAAATAGAAGATGTTTCCATGTTTCTTGATTTTTTTATTTTCTTTTTTAAATAAGTGTGGATGCAGCAGCCATGTTGAATTATTCTTAAAAGCTCTACAGTAAAACAGTTAGCATGAAGATGGTCTTTTAACAAACATCTTTAAGAACCAAACTTATTCCTTTGGTAAATAATTGATCCCAGTTGATGTTCCCTGCAATCTTTGAGGTTTAAACCTGGCTACTAATTACCTTGGACCCAGGATTGCCTCTTCTGATTACAATGAGCGAGTTTAAACATTTGCTTGGATGGCTGCAACTTTGAAAATGTGCTGCAATAAGGAACAAGGTTCGGTTATAACAACCATCACAGAGAAACAAGATTCTTCTTTAAAGTGAGAAGAGCTTCAGCCGATTTAAAATGTCTGGTTGTGCTGTTTTGTCAGGATTTTTGGCATTTGTCTGGTTTTGAGCAGGTTTTCGTAGCTCATATGTCTAAAACTGAAAATGTAAAACAATGGATTGAAAAAAGAAACTTTTCTTTCTTTCTAAATTTGAAGGTTTTGCTCGTGGATCTGTTGGGATGGATAACAAAAGGCGCCTTTCAAAAGTTACTTCAATTTTATTCCAACCATCAAACATTGCAAAATTACAAAATGCTTTACAAAAATATTCAAACCATTCATAAATTCCTTTTCTCCTCCATAATCTCTCACAGCAGCAACAAAACAGCCACAACTGAAGCAAGTATGGGTTTTGTTTTTACATGACAGCGACGTCCAATTTACACCAAGGCCTCTGTCAGACGTTAACATCTACAACTGTACAGGATGTTAGATGTTAAAAACAGTGTACATTCAACCATTAAATCCTGCAAAAAACAGGCATTTCAGGCAAAATCTTGTCTCATTTCAGATTTCAGGACATTTATAAATACGTTGTGGTTTCATTCTGACTGTCATAGTAAAATAAATCCCAATTAACTCCCTTGTTAAAACACAGAGTAGAATATCTCTTTAGCCTTAATGGGCCTCAGACATTCACGCCTTGTGTAGTGCATAACGGAACAGTATGGATAAAAGCAGCCTTAATCCGACCGGAGGGAATCCACGGCTTTAAGGACAGAGAATCCACCGACAGACGGCTCGATCAACAGGAGATAAAGGCTCAGGAAGCAGGCTGGTATTCTGTGGTACACAGCGACTCTGAAAACAGGATTTAACAAACTGAAACAGCTCATTGTTGCTCGATTTTTTATGATTAGTGATCAAAGCTGGATTAAAAAAAAAAAAGACTTCATTTTGAAATTATTTGGCTCCTTACATGCCGTTATCATCTCATCACTCCATAAAGTCGCTTTTTATGAAGCTCTAATTTGCTCAAAAGATTGTTGCCGCTCAAGCTTTTCCCTTCCGTCCAAAACAGAACAGATGGCTACAGGCGAAACTACCATGATGGTTAAAAACATATTACTGCATACGCTGTGCTTCGACAAAGCTTTGGATATATGTACGAGTTGAGGTGTACTGAGGTGACTAATTGGAGGAACGCACTTCCCTGCCTTTGAGAGGCTGAGGAGGCCTGAAGTTGTTCTCCATCCTCTTCCTCTCGTCTTCATCCTCTCCATTGAACAGGAGCATTCGGAACATTCCCAGCTGCAATGGGAGACAGAGAAAGATTAAACTCCACGAAGATTAGATTTATTTTTTCCTAAAACAGGTTCAGAACACAATGTTTTCCTACAAGCATGTCAAAGACTGATTACTGTTCCCCACATAAACACGTGTGTGAATCCTCCCTGGCTTCCAGCTCAAGTCCACTTAATAATACAGTCATAAGTATTTATGAAAATAGAGCTAAACAACTACTTTAGTATTTGTTGTTTTTAAGCCGTTTTCTGTGTTTTGAGAAGTAAAGAGCGTGACTGCAAGAAGAATGCAAAGTTAAAGGAGCAGACTGCAACCTCCATCTTTGCATCATACAAACATTATACATACATATACATTATACAAAAAAATAATACTAATTTCACAGAATTATATTTACTAATTCTGGACAATGATACAGCACAGTGTCATCAAGGTTATAGCCAAAATTAGCAATGCAAAAAATTGTATTTACATATTTTTTAAATTTAGAAATATTAAAAACGTTAAAATTTCTATCTAGATATTAAAGTGGGAACTTAATTACATGTAGCAGAAAGTCTCAGGCAGGTTTGGTGATATTTTACTAATGTTTTAAAATATGAAGCCTTTTCCTTTAAAAGCTTTGAGACAGCAGATTTCATCTTGAGAGATTTTCATGCTCAGATGAGATGTGTGTATCAGAGAGGTTTCTACGTTTTAGTTAGCAGCCAAGACATTTGGATTAAAGTTTATTGGTGTGTGTGTGTGTGTGTGTGTGTGTGTGTGTGTGTGTTGTCACGTGCCACATGACCTACAGATAACAAAATATGATAATCAGGTTTAATGTTCCACACCAACACAAAGTGAAATTAACTGTTCAATGACAAAGCTAAAATGTCCTCTCAGTACCATTTCTTTCTGATAAGAAATATTAAAAGAGTCCCTTTCTCATTCAGCTTCAGATAAACAGACTAATCTACAAATGTTTATGGAGGGCAGTCAATAAACGTGATTATATGGTCTGACCAAAACGTCAAAGGAGTCATTTACTGCTGGAAATGTGTTCCTGTATTATGGTCAAGCTCGTGGATCTCACCTGTTTGTCTGAAACGATGATTGGCTCCTTCAGGAGGATCCAGGTAACGCTCTCGTGTAAAGGGGGAGTGGTCAGTGAGCCGAGGTACGTCCAGTAGTGGAGGCTGCTGGGCAGGAGGCACTTGGGGTTGAAACCTTTGAAATCTGTGTCGCTGCCCTGATAACAGAAAGGCAGATAAAATAGCTTTCATACCACAACATCGTAGAGCTTCCTGTATGCAATAAAATCCAGTCCGCACCTTATACTTCACCATGAACAGAGCGTCGGTGATCATATGCAGCCAGCGATGGTCGTCACCTGTCTTACAGGACAAAACGCTTTAATTTCATTAGTCATGTTTAGAGCAATAGTAACAGAATCTAATGATTTGTTGGACCATCTTTAAATTGGGTTTTAGCATACATTCACTGTGGTACTGTTTAATTTGGCTAATAACATTTGTTTTCTTTCACTTGCATTTTTATGGTTGTTTTTACAATCTTAAGAGTTACTTCTCTTGTTTGTCCAGTCACTTTTACATTTTTTTTAGTATCTCACAGGGCTGTGACTGTTGGCAATAAATTTTGAACTTCACAAGAAAACATTTGTTGTTTGAAACATTTGTAAGGGTTCTCAATTTCCCTGTCAAAGAAACTTTAAACTTGTTTATGCAACAAATTTTCTCTGGTTTCCATAATTCTAGAGCATTAGAACTGTATTTTTTTAGCAATATGTATGTTAACACTTGTATTCGGACCCAAATTCCATGGGGAATTTGTGCAACTGTATCATTTAAAGTGATTACAAGTGAAAATGTGTGGTTTTCTTGGAAGTGTGCGTCTCCAATTAGTCCCTAACAGTTGCAGCACATTAACACCAACATTGTCCAAGATCTTTAATGTCTTGGGCTGCGTGAACCATTATTTTATCCTTTCTAACACATGAATCCTGACAATACTGGTTTGAAATATGTGTTCTCTTGAAAAAAGATTAAAAAAAACAATAGAAAAAACATAAATAAATCCTTCTATACACATAACACCAGCCTGCTTTTCTTATTAAAATGCATACTTCACTCTGGACTAATGTGACTTGAAGACAAAATCTGAATTATGTTTTTTTTTTCTTTATGATCAAGTTCACAAAGTGCAAATCTCTTTACAGCTGAAAAAGAAAAGGAAAGAAAACGTACAAGGGTAGAAAATGGGATTGCACAATTAAAAACATCTTACCTCTAAGAAAATCCCAAGAACAGCGAGACCATCAGGGGCTTCTGCTGCATCCCCAAACGATCTATACTTGACTGCATTCCAGTGAACTAAGTGAAGCTGCAGAGAGGGATAAAATGGGAATAAAAACATATTTCTAAGATAAAAAATAAATCTATGCATGGTAAATAAAACTTAGTCTATATGCTGATGAGTTTATATATTTATGTAAAAAAAATGAACAAAAATTTTATCTTTTCTGCTATATAATGTGTATTTTCTTATGTTAAAGCAGGAATGACATGACACTACTGATCATACATTTTAAGTGAACTATAAACTTAAACTAAATGCTTTTAGCTAGGACCATAAAATGTGTTATTTTATTTATAAAAAGGCAAAAATTATTTTATTTCACAGAAAAATTACACCATGTACACCCCATTAGTATGTCAGAGTAATTATCAGGCACTGACAGACTGAAGTATTCTCATCCAAAAATCTGACCTCTGATGCGTAGCCAATTCCTCCAACAGTGTGCTCTGAGCCATCATGTCCCTTTCCGCCCCAGTGGAAGTGAAACTGCTTCAGTCTATAGGGGTTGTCAAGAGGGCCTCCTCGAATCACTGCAGGAAGTAAAAAAATAAAATAAAAAAAAAAACTGTTAAGAAGTCTCACAAATGCACCTACCTTCACACTCCTACTCTTCGTGGGTGTTACATAAAATGCTTTCCAGCACTGAGTAACATCACCCAAAACAGCTTGGCGTCCTTCCTCTCAGACACTACAGGATGAGTCAACATAGCATCACCTGGCAGACTTAATCAGATTTCTTATTAAAAGCTGAGACATGACCAGATGCACTGTCTGGCTAACCTGCACTCACATCTATGAGGCCCAAGATTTTGTTGGAGAGGCAAAAAAACTGCATATAAATTGGATGGAAAATGTCAAAAGCTATATCTAGTAGCTGCAGAACTGTCCCTGGCAACAAGTTGGCTCCAAACTGGGAAAAAAACAAAACATGAGAATATGATAATTTATAATCAATGCATCGGATACACAAATGGTAACCAGGTCTTGTTGTCTACTACTTGTACCACCTCTCTGACGCAGCATCATTAATAACATTTTATTAACCTTGTCTTGTTAATGACTGAGAGGCTGAAACTGAATCTTATAAATAAAGCCAAAGATTGGTTAATGCCAAAGATGTGTATAAAGGCTAGGTGATAAATTATTTTATTCTGACAAGTCTATGCACTAAAATATTTAACTAATTGTGCCAAACAGCAACACTATTTTAAAATGGTTACTTAATCTTTATTTTCCCTTCCAGTATTGTTGTTTTACTTTTTTAAATGGCTTCAATCTGCAGCTGGTTTCTGGACTTTCTCTCTGAGTTTACCTTCAGTAACAATCAGCAACAAGCAATCAGAACTGGGATTCCCCAAGAGTGTATGCACAGCCCATTTCTGTTTGCCTTACTTAGCAAATAACTGAGCTCCGTCGTTTATTTTTTTCTTAACAGAGAGGTTGGTTCCATCCATCAGTCAGTGCCAATGGTGAATTGCGTCCAGAGGTCAATAAATTTATTACAGCATCAATTATGGCTGTACAGACCCACTCTAGAGAGTGGCAGTTTTTCTGCAATTTGTACAGACAAACGGAGAAGGGCCTGGAGCTGGAAAGGGGACTGCTGCTTGAAGATTCCCCTCCTGTCTCTTTGCATGCAAGGAGGACATGTGCCTCTCCTCACCATGATGGATTGCTGAAGTGCCGGTCTGGCTCCAAATGTTCCAGTCTTTTGCAGCTTACTCCCAACTATTAGGGTCAGTGTCAGCCTCTCTCATGTCATGTTTGCAGACATCCTTGTACTGAGGACTTGGGCGACCAGCGGGCCTGGAACTTGTTGACAAATCTCTGTATAATATAGCTCCCGGGATTCACCTGGGGTCAGTCCATAGAAAACATGCTGGTTGGAATGAACACGTTCCAAGACTTCTGTATTGGATACTTAGTCCTGCCGTGAAATGCACCAGATTTAGTGTAGACATTGTAGGTGGAAGTTATTCAGTTGTCTTTCTTGTCAGATGTTTGGGGTCTAACTCTTAATGCCATACAGCAGAGTGCTGATGACAGAGGTCGATAGACCTGGGATTTTGTGTGCATTGTCAAGTCTTGGACAGCCTGGCCATCATGAAGGCAGCTCTCGCTAGATGTGTGCTCAATCCTGTGTCAAGTGTGAGATCATTAGAGACTGTGGACCCAAGTATGTAAAGATGTTTAAACAGTCAAGAGTCTTGTTATTATTGGATATGCCAGGTAGGATCTTGATTCCTTGGCCCATGACATTGTTTTTTCAATGCAAATTGTAAGGGCAAACCCATTGCAAGCATTTAAGAGCCTATCAGTCAGCTTCTAAACCCCTGATTCTGTGTGGGATGCTAGCACTAAGCCATCTACAAAGAGCATTTCCATCAACATCATGCTGGTTCAGTTGGTCTTAGTACACAGATGAGCGAGGCTAAAAAGTTTGCTGTCATCTCTGGTGGGTAGGTAGACACCTTCAGGAAAATGATCCGAATCCAAGTGACAGCAGGAAGGAAAAGAATTTCCTAGAAAGTGCCAGGGGTCTCCTCATGTTACTCTCTGCTTGGATCAGTACTGGCTAGCCTGCCAAGCGTAAGGTCATCTGATAGGAACTGTGAGCCTGTTCTACTGCAAATTAGCTTCACCAAAAAAAGCTAAAAGATATTGCTAACATATCACTGGTCCAGAGCTGTAGAGCAGGGATGCTGCTGCTTTGCCTTTTCGGATCACCTGCTTTGCCTTTTCCGCATTGCTTTACCTTTTCAAATTATCTAATTTGCTTTAGGAATAAAGATAAAGTGCCTTTGACCTTGACCATTGAATATCTTTGAATCTACTTTGCTTTGCCCGTGGTGTTACTAAATGACAGTATTGGGCCTGAAACAGAAGCCAAGCAGGCCCAGCTTTATTACAGACTGGGTGTTGTCATTGTTGTCATCTGTTTTGGACTGCTTGTGGCGTCTGATGCGTCACAATTGTGCCACAAAGGACTGTTTAGTTTAGGTGTGTCTGAGTGGATGTTCAAATTACAGAAAAAAAAACATGTCTGGCATATCAAAGCTGTACCACTGACAGAAGGTCACCTGGTACTTGTTAGGGATTTCAGTGCATAAGACCCAAGATATGTGGACTTCTCTGATGGCGCTGTGTGTACCATTGTACCAGTCAGAGAATTGTGTTGCACTTTGTTAAAGGCTGCCATTAACATGGAGCATCCTGTCCAAGCCCATTGATAGCACACCATGTTCTAATGAATCACATTCAGAACATCAGCTGTCATGTGGTGACGTGTTCCTTAGACAGGAGACCCTTTCTCCTGGTGGTCATACTGTCTCAATGGTAGTGTAGCAGATTGCTCCTCCAGCACAGATCCAACCACCTGAGGTTCTTGAATCTATGAATCTAGTGATCTGATTCCCACTGTGGTTAGGCTAGCCCTCCTATGGCTTTTCCAGCTGAAATAAGGATTCTATTATCTTTTTCTGTATGCCATCAACCAGCTAGGAAACAAGCACAGTGCCAGTGAGCAGGATCAGAAGGTCAACAGCTGGCCACCATCCTAATATTTACAATCTTCCAAGGTATATGGGGATACCAGAGCAAGAAGCTATTTTTAGGCCTTATGCCTATCTAATCAACTTAGGTTTATCAATTAATCATTTGGGCAACAATTCAAATAGGTGGTAGAATGTAGCAGAGTCTGTATTGTTGGCGTTTTACCGAAGGGCGTCAGCCAGTCATGTCATGATGACTGCCATCATCTTGCAGGTCACCCTCCTGTTACTCCCCACTTGAATCAGTACTGGTACACATGGTGTGTAGTACTGGTACACAAGAGGAGCTGCCTAATCAAAACTATGAGCCTGGTTTGCTGCTAATTAGCTTCACAACAAAATAGTACAAGTTACTATCCTGTTACTGCTCCACTGCTGGCTACAGGGATGCTGCTGCTGCTGCTTTGCCTTTTAGGATTAAATGCTTTGCCTTTTTAGCATTGCTTTGCCTTTTCGGATTATCAGTTTTGCTTTAAGAATAAAGATAAAGTACCTTTGACCATCTTTGAATCTCCTTTGCTATCAACTTCTTATTAAGCTTTGTGTTGCCCATTGTGTCGCTGAATGACAAGAATGTGCTTCAAATGGAGCCAAGCAGGCCCAGCTTTATCACAGAATTTGTGTCAATGCAGACCTGATCTGTTCTGGACTAGAAGATTGATTTATACCAGTTTGTGGCATCTGCTTCACCACTGTCTGTGCCTCGGTGTGAAGCACAAATGTTTTGGAGTCGTACAAGATGTCCACTTGCCTTTAGAATTTATAATGGGGTAAATTTTCATCTTAAGTAAGATTGTCATTATTAAGTCTACCCTTTTGTTCTTTGATTAATTATTTTCCATAAAATTTGCTTACTCAGGAAATTCTCCGAGCTAAATTCCCCACATTTCCTTGCTTATCATTCACAGTAATGTCAGGGTGGTTAACATGGAGCCACCCAGTCATAAAGACAAATATTGTCATAATAACCACTGAGATCACCTTCAGGTTATTATGTCTTTTGTCCAGCAGACAGATACTCATGCAGTTAAGTGTCAGCTGCACTTTCCTGCAGCATAATGAAAGGTTTATTTGCACCCTTTTATTATGGTCAGCTGTCAACATGGTTCGTACTTTCTAAAATCTCTTTGATTTTACTCTTAGCACAGATTTTCTTTTTCTGCACATAGTTATCGGCAGATAGGAGAGATGCATTATCTCTGAACTGTGACCTTCATCAAAAGTTGCAAGGCAGTCAAGCCTCTGAATAGTCAAACATGACAATAAACATTTTATCACATTTCAACACAGGTGAGTGTTATGATCATAGGTTATCTGGTTATAAACCTAGAACATGTGGAGTAATTTGGTTTCTTTTTTAAACAGACATTATCTCTGTTTATGTTTTAAAGAAAAAAAAACAGCTTCTTACCTGAGCGATCATCAGAGTCAACAAACTCCACAACTACAGAGTGTCCATTATTGGCAATGTTAATGGAGGTACACCTGTCATAGTCCAGGAAGATGGGACCCAGGTCGCGGTCACGTGTGGCCTCTTCAGGAATGATGTCGATAGGGGACTGACGGTTACCCTGGGCAACGGGGTAGTTTTTATGCCATGCTGAAGGCCCTTAAAATTAAAGAAAACATTAGGCTTTTACAATGCACTCTGTCAGCTATAATTCACAGGGAAACAATTTGGTAACTCTTAAAAGTACTGAGATTTTTTTTCGTCTAAGAAAACTTATTAAAAGGGAAACCTGAATTTACACCCAAAAAGTCCTATAAAAAATAAATTAACACAGTGGTGCAACTTTTTGTTTTTAATCAGCCATCCAGGAAACACCCTGAAGTAGACTGTCAGGTTAATGAGACATCAGCAATCCTTTAAATAGCGACGCTAATCTCGCATTAACACCATCTGAGCAGAAGAAAACATGCAGTGGTGATTCCATCCACGTGGAAATTAAGATAACAGACTGCAAGAGCCCGAATGAGGTCAAACTTACCGTCCTCCTTCCCATATCCCCAGTGGTGTCCTGTCATGATGTTTGCAGGTCAGAACACAAACACTCCGAACTGCTTCGCGCAGGTGAAGGACAGAAACACAGATCAGCTGCTGCAGGTATCAATGAGCTTTATCGGGAGCAAGAAAGGAGGGGCAATTATCCCCTGTGTGACACGCCCCTTTACACACACACACACACACACACACACACACATTTACCCTGTCTGATGATAGATGTCCAAAATCAGGTTATGATTACAGTAAAAAAAATAACAGTGACACGACAAAATCAAAAATTAAACCATAGAAAACTAAATATATTACAACATTTATAAAAGAAAAAAGGTGAAATATACAAATACACTCAAAGATTCCATAAAATCTCCTTTTCTAATTTATCTTTTTTTTTTTTTTTTTGTAATTGTCAGGCTGTGAATTGTAATTTTGAAGAAAAAAACTGAGGTTCATAACAGGTGCACTTACTTTTATTGTGATATTTCCATCACTTCTCGGGTTTTTTCTACATATGAAGCAAGCTTCTTATTCCAAAAATGATGTACAATAATTAGAACATGTTTTCTATTTTTTAAATTAATATTTTAATGGGGCTCAGTAGTAACAAAACTGGCTCCTTAATGTGTCTCATCCATTATTGTGTTTGTAAAGGTATTTGCGAAGGCACGCAAAAAAATTTAGTTTCCGAAATGTCCCTTACAGNCAATAAATCTTTTATGGGGCTCAGTAGTAACAAAACTGGCTCCTTAATGTGTCTCATCCATTATTGTGTTTGTAAAGGTATTTGCGAAGGCACGCAAAAAAATTTAGTTTCCGAAATGTCCCTTACAGAGTTCCGTAGAATCAGGCAGGAAGTTGAAAAAAAAACACGTCCATAAGCGTCACTCATTGAACGGCTATTATGGCAGCCACCAAAGACTCTAAAGAGCAAAAATACGATAGACAGCTCAGGTTAGTTTAATCAACATCAGAGTCATTCAAATATATTTTATTTGTTTATTTAAATATGAGGAATATGTATCGTTAGACGTCAGTGTTGAGTTATTTGCCAAGCTAAAGTGCTAATGTTGTTTAGCATTAGCTTTCTTTGTGTGATTTAACGTTAGCATGTTTTTTTGAGGTTTGAGGACAGGCTACCTTGAGTTTCTGTTTATATTTGGCCGCCCATTAAAGTTGAATGTTTATCTAATATTAGCTGCCATCGTGTCATACGTACTTGTTTATTTATTTTTTTTTTTCCTACAGACTGTGGGGTGACCATGGTCAAGAAGCTCTGGAAAATGCACATGTATGCCTCATCAATGCCACAGCAACTGGAACAGAGATCCTGAAGAACCTGGTGCTTCCAGGTAACCAGATAAGGTTTTAATGACTGTGCTGCTGATTGTAAATAAATGCTTGTCTGACTGGATGAACTGGCCTTTTTGATAGGGATTGGAGCATTCACCATAGTTGATGGTCACTCAGTCTCTGGGGAAGATGCAGGAAACAAGTAAGACTATTTAATGACAGTTTATGTCTTTAAAACGAGCTGTTACATATGTGGGTTGGCGACTGACCACTTCATGTTATTTTGCAGCTTTTTTCTTAGCGTTGACAGTATTGGAAAGGTAAGCTATACTTTGTGCATTTATCTTTTACCTCACAGAACGTTTCAGCATCTATTAATGCTTGTTCAAAATATCAATTTATAAAATGTAGTGTGAGAAAAATGCTATTAGACCCCTCATCTTAGTTTTCTTGTTGCAGAATAGAGCACAGGCTGCCACTGAACTACTACAAGAACTGAACAGTGACGTGTCAGGAAACTTTGTAGAGGAGGTGTGTATTAGTGAAATTTTGATAAAGTTTAATTGGGAATTTAAAACAATTGTTTGTTGTCATTTTCAGTGGGGGGAATTGTACTAAAACATGTGATGCAGTGTTGACAAAAGAAATATGAATGCAGCATCTGTTGTGTAAATATGACACTCTTATATTTTCTGTTTCTCTAACAGAGTCCAGACAAGCTTCTGGACAATGATCCAGAGTTTTTCCACAGGTTTACAATAGTTATTGGTGTCCAGTTGCCCGAAAGGTACAAGATATCTAAGAGCTTTTTTTTTTTTTTTTTTTTTTTTACAGAAGTAGTAAAAGCTTAGTGCTATTTGTTGTTGTGTTTTGTCTGATTTTGTTCTAATTTTCAACAGCACGTGTCTGAGGCTCGGCTCAGTTCTATGGAGCGCCTCTGTACCTTTTCTAATCTGCAAAACGTACGGCCTCATAGGCTACATGAGACTGGTGGTTCAGGAGCACTCGGGTCAGTTTCCCCAGAAGTGTTCCTTTTCTTTTTTACTTTTTTATTTCACTTCATCGCACAGCATGATTTATTCAAACCTAAGATCATCTTGATATGTTACGTATGGATTGTACTTATTTTTGTGCATACATTAGTTTCATCTTATCATATTGTTTGTTCCTTTGTCTTTAGTGATTGAATCTCATCCAGACAATGCATTAGAGGATCTACGGTTAGATCAACCTTTTGATGACTTTAAAAACCACATAAAGTCATATGACCTTGCCAGCATGGAAAAGAAGGTGTGTAGTACTTTGTTATGAACACGCACATCAGAGCGTTCAATCTACTGCCTCTCTAATAGATTTCCTCTATGTTCTTAATTTTGTAGGATCACAGTCACACACCATGGGTTATCATTGTCGCTAAATTTCTGGAGAGGTGGCTCAGTGAGGTAAGAAGCAAAATTGTTTGCTTTTCTATCCTATAAGTACTCCATTTGTAGTATTTACTTCTTGATGTATATCGTTTATTATTGTATGTGTGGTAATCTAACTTCTTCTGTTATTGTTGCAGCACAACAATCAGCCACCAAAAAATTACAAGGAGAAAGAGGCCTTCAGACAAATGATTCGGGAAGGTACAATGCAATGTCTGGAATGTAGTTTTTTTTTTTGACAAATCCAGTGTGCAGTTTTATTTAAGAGTTATACTTAATTTTTCACATTTTAGGAATCATAAAGAATGAGAACGGTGTCCCAGAGGATGAAGAAAACTTTGATGAAGCCATTAAGAATGTCAATACTGCTTTAAACCCAACCAAGGTGTCAGATCTTAAGTGCTGTTTGTTTTTTTTATTCTTGTTTTGTATTCAACTTTGACTCTATCTGCTTTTTTTGTCATAATATTTCTTTTTTTTCCTGCAGATTCCCAGCACTGTTGAAGACCTTTTCAATAGTGAACAGTGTAACAACATCACAGCACAAGTTTGTGTTAACTTTTTACTGTTAGATATTTTTTAAAAAAGACATAAATCACAAATTAAAACATTAAATAGTTGCCTTTTTTTTTTTTTTACTGTTTGTGTTTGTTTAGTCGTCAGTCTTCTGGGTGATGCTGCGAGCTGTGAAGGAGTTTGTTCACAATGAAGGCAATGGAAGCCTTCCTGTGCGTGGAACCATCCCTGACATGATCGCAGACTCTCAGAAGTTCATCAATCTTCAAAATGTGTAGGTCGGGAATACTGGGGCTGCTGGTTCTGGAGATTAATTCATTTAGAGTATGTGAGTAACAGTCATTAACAAGACCAGCCATCTGTGCATCAGATTCAGTCTTTTGTTTTTTTGTTTTTACTCCAGTTACAGGGAAAAGGCCATGCAGGATTCAGCAGCTGTTTCTAAGCACGTGGAGTGTCTACTACAGTCTGTTGGAAAGGTATAAAGTCAGTTCTCCTTTTTCTTTCTAATCTTACAAGTTTACAGTCATTTAGATGTACGTCAAAACTTTGATATTGTTTCTGATTTTGCTAATATCAAATGCTAACAGTTTGCAGCTTAGTAGGCTGATAATAGAAAAGGTTTTTAGCATCAAGCCTCTAAGAGTCAAAGATTACTTCACAAATACTGCACCACACCCCACAACAACAGGCACTCATCTCAAACATTATTCTATCAAGCTTAACCACCACAATATCTGGATTTTTATCTGTTCTTTAGAAAGCCTTTAATAGTTATAATTTATAAGAAGTTGTCTATTTCATAACGTCTGCTTCCTTTTTTAATAGCCACCAGAAAGTATCTCTGAGAAGGACATCAAGCTGTTTTGTAAGCTTTCTGATCTTTAGATACTTTATTCTTACATTAGTTTTTGTTGTTTCTTTGCAAATGAACAACAAGTTTTGTTTTATTTGTCGGTTTGTAGGTAAGAATGCATCCTTCCTGCGAGTCGTGCGTTGTAGGTCTTTGGCTGAAGAATATAATGTGGATTCAATAAACAAAGATGAAATTAGTAAGTTTGAGATTTCAGCTGTAATTGTTGTTTTAAGTCTTTTACTGTTTGCTCATCCATTAAGCATAAAACCTATTTACCTGTTATTTATGACGTTGTCTTCTCAGCTTCTTGTATGGACAGTCCAGACAGTGAGATGGTCTTCTACCTCATGCTTCGGGCTGTTGATCGCTTCTATCAGCAGCACTCCCGCTACCCAGGTACGTTTTATTGGTTTTTAAAAGATAGAACGACACTGATCATGGTGTGTATAGCGTCAACTTGAAGTCTCACAGCTTCACAAAATCTACTACTCTTTAAATATTTGGCCAACTTTTATATCTTTTCAATCTGGGAGGGTTTTTTTTTTTTGTTTTCTTTTTTTAGTGCAGTTTGTGCCTTTTATAAAGAAAATGGATGGTTTCAGATATGTCTGCTGTGACAACAATAAACAAAAACATCCAAATAAAATAAAGACCAGTCATTACTTTATCATTATCACTAAGATCACCTTTTTTGTGAAATGATATCATCATAGCCAATTTTGTCATCCATCTGTCTTTTTTCTTTACGTGCTTTTCTGGGGAAGCTGGTGTTTATCTGCAGCGCCCGCTGGGTGGGAGGCGGGGGACACCGTGGACAGTCCATCACAGGGACACAGAGAGACAAACGAGACGAACAACCATTCACACTCTGACTAGTTGTATTTGTACAGCCAATCATTAAATTCTGGGAGTTTCTATTAAAATCCATCCAGAGATTCATGAGATTTTTGTGCAGATAGTCAGTTGATTTTAATATGGATTTATAGGATATTTTGCTTGTTACAGACAAACGAGAACACAGAGACATGCTTTTTCACTTCCAGCAGCAGGCAATAAAACTCAGGAGCTCCAGGGAAATCTGCAACCTTTTTTAATGATTATTTACAGGTCTATCAGGAGAGTTTCTTCTGAGTTGTCACATGTACAGGAAAGATCTAATATTTTTCACTCTACTGTAATCTAACCTGTCACACTTCCTTAGTTTAATCTTTGTTTTTTTTCGAACAGGCGTGTATAACTACCAGGTAGAGGAAGACATCAGCAAACTGAAGCTGTGTGTGAACAGCCTGCTGCAGGAGTACAGCTTTAATGTCAACATCAAAGATGACTACATCCACGAGTTGTAAGTCCTCACTGCTTGTTTGGCTACTTTAAACTCAGATCCTTTCTACTACAGGTACAGACTCAGTTATTTTTAATTCCACTTTTCTCCCTGCAGCTGTCGGTACGGTGCAGCAGAGCCGCACACTGTTTCTGCATTCCTGGGAGGTAAAGTCCATCTTTACGTCCTTACACTCTGCATTCACATTTACACGCTGCCTATAAACTCGCCTCCATCGTTGTGTTTGTGCAGGATCAGCTGCTCAAGAGGCCATTAAGATCATCAGCCACCAGTTTGTGCCCTTCAACAACACCTTCATTTATAACGCCATGTCACAGACCTCTGCCACGTTTCAGTTGTGAGTTCAGTCGCTGAGTCTAAACCGGCAAACAGAAACCTCGGAGGAAATGTTGGGAAGAAGGAGCTGATGTTAAAGTGATGAAGCCAACGAAACACATCAAGCACTTGTTGGAGATTTTGTTTCAACTCTTTTGCCTCCTTCTGTTCTACAGCTATTAATAATTAAACCTGGAAGTAAAACTTGCAAAAATAAGAACCATATTTAGTATTTTCATCTTTGATGATATATTACAACTTAGCAGCACTTTGTATACTTTTGCTCCAGCTGTCTGTTGTTGTGTTTTGGCAAACTTTATTAAACCTGTTCTGTCTTACTGTCATATATTGCTGTAAAAGATTCCTGCAGTTTGCCTGAGTGTGTTTATTTGGTTTTAGTAGAAGGGCTAATTTGCTGCGTTAACATCTGTTACAGGTGGAGAAACACTTTGAAGTGACTAAAACCTGAATAATTTGTGAGTGATATTTATTTTAAAGGTTTGTGGGATGATTTATTCCAGGCAAATGTTTTTTAGTCAGCATGTGAGCAGCTAGGGAGGCTTGTAATGTCTCTTACCTCCAAGCAGAACTTGCATAAATCAGCAGTTCATCTAAACATTACATTATTTCTGTTCAACACTAGGGGGCACTGTTTCTTCTTTTATCGTCTGGTGACCAACATGTTGCATCCAAGTTTATTTACAGTCTTGAACAGAGACAGATGAGTTCTGGATATTAAGTTCATGCTGCTTTTTGATGGAATCAGGAAAAGGAAAACTTTAAATGTTATTAATTACCTAAAATGTTTATTAGCAGAGAGGCTGTAATGAAGAAGACCCTGGTCTTTATAATGAGCATCATGTGATAAACAACTGTCTGAGAAGTAAGCTATGAGGTTTATTGTTGTGTAACTGGACAGAAGAGAGACATTATGTCTTTTATTGGGGTTATTGGTTGGCATCTCAAGCATCTACCAGTTATTTTAAGGGTCAGAAGGTGAAAAGTTTGGGAAGCACTGCTCTAAAATATTCACATCTGCTGGTCTGTCTTTCTGGGGGATCAAGCCGGTTGCCAGGATGTACTTTGGCGTTTTCCTAAATCAAGATTTTGTCGACTGCCTCTAAAAGATTATCGTGTCTCCATCCATCCATCCATCCATCCATCCATCCATCCATCCATCCATCCATCCATCCATCCATCCATCCATCCCCTGCCTGGTAGGATTACTGAACAAGTGCCAGGTTTATTAGGCCAGAACCAGAACTCTCCCTTCTTCCTGTGGATACAAACATGTCAAACTCATATAATCTGCAGAAATCCATACTCTAAAAAGTGCTTCAAAACTTCAGATCTCACTAGTTACCATACACGAAACAGAATCTGGGTATCATTTATGCTGTTTGTCTTTATTGTTTTGTTTCGAGCAAATATAAATAATATAAAAAGGGTGTGAGGTCTCAGTTTTTTATCATATTGTAATGATCACCATGTGTCCTTGAAGTGTGTTTTTTCTGTTTGAAAGCCAACCCTCCCACCCTTCTACAGATGTTTACTGATAAAAGATAAAACAGAAAAGAAAAAAACAGCCCAAAGAGTTCCTTTTTTAATAATCACATAGTAAACAGTCAAATACAGAAGAAAACAGTCATTTCTTTTTTAATCAATGAAATAAATGACTTAAGAAGATTTAGACCAAATATTTTTGATGTGTCAACAATTTTGAAATGCTGATTTTGTTGTACAGCACAGACATATTTATAGAGGAATTAGAATCAACAAACCAATTTATTCATGTCATTTATATAAAGTTTGTGACCACAGAGTCCTGAGGGGAGCGTCCATCTTGTTATTTGTCGGTGCTTCTGTGGACACAAACTATTAGAGCAGTAGGAGAATGCTTTTCATTTATTGATATTAAACAAATCTGAATCACTGTAGGCAAACTGGCCATGACAATATGACCACCTAAGACACTTTGTCTCTAAAACATCTCAAGTCTTGAACAGAAAACATGGGTGCCCTGGACTGTCTGGACCTGGGACATCAGCAGGAGATCTATGGGTTGGCTTTTCTTTCTGCAGGTGCCTGCAGACCCCATCAGGTTGGTGTCTGGGAGTTTGGATGGCACATGTTCATCAAACAACTTCTAAGCAGTTTTTTTTTGTGTGTGAGACTCACAAAGGTGGTGAATTCCTGGGGTGAATCTACCCTGTACATAATGTTTTGTAGTTGCATTTTTGGGAATCGATCATTTTTATTCTCACAAACATGAAAGACTTGTTTTTGTCTAACAGGAAAAGATTCTACAATAAATGCAAGGGAATTGGAAATGTGCTTTATTAAGACCTCAGTTTTCCCTCACAGCCTGCTTTATCTTTAACCCACAGCCTGAAGTCTAACTACTGATATATGTGTGATCATGGCGAGTTGGAAGGAGAAGCTGGTCATTAATGCTAAAGTCAATCAGTAAATCAGAGGCAAAGCCAGCAAAAGGGTTGCACTGCTTCCCGCTGGAAGCTTTTAGCAATAAAAAGTGAGAAAGTCGAGGCAACAGGATGAGTCAGCGTGGGCAAATGGAGGAAACTGCACACTAAATGTGGCAGATTGATGGTCATATCTCTCCCAAGGACGACCGTAGTGTGTCACCTTGCCGCCGCCGTCGCTGAATGGAATTAGTGTTTTACATTTCTCTGTAAGAGAGTCCAAAGCAAAGGAAGGCTGAGTTTTAGAGCGATATCTTTGAGTTTGAGCCGTTGGCTGGAGTCCAACTGAGTCCACCTCCTCGTGAGGCCCAGGTTGAATTAAAACCAGGCCATAATGTGGAGTGGAGGCCCGGCTCAAGGTCTGCTGAGGGCCTCTCCATTCCTCCTGTAAACACAAACTGAAGCAGAACACCTGCGCTTCCTCAAGTTAGAGCAGGGCATTTTTCAATCCACAAGCTGATTCAGAAAACATTTGAGTCAAGTGTGAGATTTTTATAAATACAATGATAAAAGTGACTTTTTTTTTTCAAGAAAAAGTGAAGAAAAGTTGTTCCTGGAGGCTAATTGTAACATTAGATAACAGTCATTAGCTAATTAATGTCTATGATGATGACATTTTATTATTTATCTATAGATAAGTAAGTTTTTAAATTATTGGTTCATTGTGCAAAGGACTCCTACAATTTCCAACATTTCATCTTATTTTACTTCTAAATGCCTAAATACTTATTTATTGTTTTTAATGTTATTTATCCATCCATTCATCTGTCCATTTCCTTCTGCAATAATAAAATAAAAGTGTAAGAGTGTTGGAGTTTTTATTAATTTCACTGGGTTTTGCATGTATTTACACATATGCTGATGACAACTAGAAGGTTTTGGAAAATCCTCTGTAATGTCACAGATTTATTAGCATTCATCAGTGGTTTTAGAGCCTGTGAAGGTGGAGCCGACCCAGCTGCCAGGCCTTAATATTTATATTCCTTCCAGATGAATTGTAATGAGTTCATGTAAGACGTAGATGCAAAAGACAGCTGCTGTCCTCTGGACTAATGGACAGGGAGGCAAAAAGACGACATCCTGAAGAACTGAGCAGAATTTGAAACTGTCCTTGTTCTACCACATAAATCTCCTAAACAGGCACACATAAAAATGGCTGCTTTTACAGATTAGTTAAACCATCCTGCAGCTTTTAAAGGGGTCAGTTTATATATAAAAGAAAAGAGTTGTCAGAAACCTCCAGATTACTCATTTATATATTTCTAATGTCTATTTTTGTTATTTCTGTTTACTTGTCTTATCTTTCCTGGCCAGGTCACCCTTATGAAACAGGTCTTAATCTCAATGTTTATCTGGTTAAATAATGGTTTATTAAATAAATAAAATAATCCCTCTCATATGATGTGTTAAAAAAATGTTTTCTTTTTCTTTTTTCTCCAGCCTTGCCTTGGATGATCCATTGAATCAGAACCTAGATCCCTTGGATTTTCTTGTTCGGATTCTTTTTTTGTTTGTTTGTTTTCAGAACCGAGCCTTCTTCTAGTGTTTTACAGGTGATACATGTAGTTATTGTGAATATTACTTTACGAGTACAGTAGGCTGACTCGTAAAGTAAAATCAACAGCAGCCGGCACACTCACAGGAGATAAGTCATGTGTAGTCACATCACTCTCCGACACAATACGAAGAATGTTCGGAGGATTATGATCAGGCTCCAGCTCCAGATTAAACAATATTCATGCATTCAGTTGAAATAATCACGTCACCTCATTTCTGTGTGGGCAGGTCTGCAGCAGAGTTGTACATTAGAGAATGTTTGTTGACTCTGTAGAGTTTCATTTACATCAGAGGCACACAAACGTGCCCAGAGTACATTCTCCCGGTACCTTTCGTATTTTTTTTAATCTGCTTCAGCATACTGGCTCCACTTTTATATTCTTGTGCTAATTTCAGCTTTTAGCTAACCTTTTACAACTTTAACCTTTTTCTACTTTTAGCTATTACTTGCATTTTGTTATTTCTGCTTTTTAGCTTGCATTTTGCTTCTTTTAGCTTTTAACTAATCTTTTGCTATTTTCTTTTCCATTTTGCTACATAAAGTTTTTGGTTTTTCACTAATGTTTTGCATTTTTAGCTTTCAGCTTACGTTTAGCTACTTTTAGCTAGCATTTTCCTTCTTTTAACTTCAGCTTTCAAAACAAACGTCTGTCATTCCGCGCTTAGCATTCACGGTTTCTCTGGTTTATCGTGAGGAGCGACAGTTTGATGGGGTTGAAGGAGCACAAAGACAAAGGAAACGATGCCGTGTATAAAAGTTCCAGGTGATTTTTGTAGACAGTGTAGATTTTACATGATGGATGTTGTTTTAGTTACACTCTTGTTTAGGTTTTGCTTTCAGCTGTTTCTAAAGCAAACTGCCTGTGCAGCATGACGATCCAGAGGGATGAGGAAGGCAGAGGAAGAGGGAGAGATGTGTTTATGAAGAGGAGGCGGTTGGGGTGAATTCCTCAGATAAGTGACATGGCTCTCGCTGTCCTGGATGGAGAACTGAGCACGCTCCCGGCTGACTATGGTTAACCTCAGAGACACATATAACATCTGAGCCGTCGTGCTCTAAAGATGTTTGTCATGATGCAGCTCTGCTGTGAAATCAGTCACATATTCAGCCCCACTGTGAGCATGACGGGAGATTTTAGTATTCAGTCATTTTATTTTAAACATCAGTACAAGCTACAAAAACATTTGTGACAAATAAAACCAACAAGACCCTGAAAGACTCGAACAGATGGGGAGGGGGGGCAAATCAGCTGCATGGGGCCCTACATGGTGTCAGGCTCAGTTCAGATCACAGCATTGTTCAGATTCCTGCCTGAAATTACACCAGCAGCCATACAGTACTGGGCAAAAGTCTTGAGTCACACCTCGTTTTGTTTTCTTTTTTTAACATATTTTGTGATCTATTAAAGTGGTCTGGATTGCGTGTTTTTCAGGCTCTCTGAAGGTTTTTCAGTTATTCTTTCAATGCTTTTTGACTCATTTTCTGTCCAGTACCTGATCCTTTTCAGAGAGATTTTTTTATGAATAATTCAGGAATAATAAAGGCTCCTGAACTCAATGGATGAACCATTTAAATCGGATCATTATGAATTTTTTGAGCAGGCGGTCACAAAGACACAATTTGTTCTCAGTTATGCATGAGATTGTACATATTGTTAATTACAATGTTTGATCAAAAATAGCTCTAACTCTGTCATTTCTCAACACAAGATGGTTTTAGTTTAGAATTCTGGCTTGAAAGTCAGCGGGCAATGTGCATTCCTTCCTTCCTTCAATTTGAGATTTTTATTGAAAATTTTCCCCTTTTTTTTAAAAAAGTAATACGCATCCGCTGTAGCTTTTCAGACCTTGTTTTTAAGCACATACTGCACAATATCCTGTCATCATCATCAAGCACAAGGATGCGTTGCATATAAATGATCAAAACCCTGTAACGAGCTTGTGAGAGGAAAGCAGTCACCTTTTAAACGGTACTGTGGTTGTTTAAGAGCAAAACCCTTTGAGTAAACGTCCTCTCCCCCGTGCATGTGTTTGTGGGTGTACACAAGTTTATGGCTGACATGTGACTCTTTGTGTCTTGCATGTGTCAGCATGCTAGGAGATACTCAGACCACAGGAGAAACTACAGAGACCCATAAACTCCCCGCTCAGTGTGGCTTGGCTGAGACGATGAAGAGGAGGAGGAGGAGAAAGAGGGGAGATGGAGAGAGGGGAAGGAAGGCGCAACCTCTGCAAGGGATAGAACCAAATATGTGGAGTCTAATCCTGGCATTAGACAGCAAATGAAGAGGCCTGGCAGAACACTTAGTTGGATGTTTGTGGCTGGAAGAATATAATACAGAAAAAACCCACCGAAACAGTCAAAACATTTAAGTTAACATGATGGCATGTAGCATATAAAATATAGAGCATTTGATAATAAATAAGCATTATGTTGGTGTAGATTCTCAGTCATCCAGGACGTGACAAATCCTAAAGGTTTAAAATCAGAAGCGACTGGATTTCTATACTGTAGTTGAAGACGTTTCACTTCCCATCCAGGGAGCTGTTCTCAGTTCAAAACTGGAGAGTGTGGAGTTCCAAGCTTTATGAGAAAATAACAAAGACCCTAATGACCCTCAGAAGGAAGGGGAGTGAGATCAATCTGTATGATAATTTAGCTTGCATAAGTCTATCAGTTGTGGATAAATCACAGCTATTATTACTCCAAATTTTAGCTCAATATCTGTAAAGTTGTTGGTAGAATTCCACCCAATGCTTACTTTCTGAAAGTTTCTCGAAAATCTGTACATTCATTCAAGAGATATTTTGCTAACAGCACAAATGAACACATGCACACATATAGTAAAAAGCATTTACCTTCAACTTTGGCAGTGGGCAGTAGTTAAGAGTAAGAACTGTTTCCACGTCTTCCAGATCTCCATGTCTTTATGCATTGTCTGTTATTCCCGTCAACATTAATAAAGATGGCCGAAGCATCTCCTCTTCCTCTCGTTGTTCAAAATGTTTATGTTTTTGGGTGATGTCCTGTTGTATTTTTGGAGCCAGAGTCTGCACAACCAGGACATAAGGCTGTCATCCACAGTAAACAAGACACTTTTCTTAAAGTCTCAAATAACTAACTGAAACTTAACATATTTTAAAAAAGTGTATTTGAACATAGCAATGTAGGAGCTATGTGAATAAACAAAAATCAGCAGCTGACAACATTATATGCAGTGTATTTTTATGTTTTGGTTAACAAACTGTCCCTTTGTTTATATGGAGGGGTGAAACTTACAAATTGTACTGGCACCAGCCACTAGGGGGAGCTCATCCTATAAGGCTTCAACTTTCAGCTTTCTGCCCTCTCTCTAGTTATATTTCAATGGTTGTTCCATGTCATGGTTGACAACTTGCTGGCTAAATTATGAAGCACATTTGAACACATTAGATCTGCAACATGCTTTCTATATTCAGATCTTAACAGGAAGATTTTGTCACTCTTTGCCAGAGTCAGTTACTCATCAGGGAGAAAAAGTTCAACTATAAAAATTCATATAGATGTTGGCTCTTAAATGGGACTATTATTCTGCTGTGAGTTGAATTTAGCCCGAATTATTCGCGTTTTTTTGTTTCCCTTTGCTATCTCCAGTTACTCTGACCTCATTCTCACACTCTGACTCCCCCCTCCTCCCCTCTTCACCTTTTACAAAACGCCAAATCATCGCACGGGATCTTTTTGCTTTTTTTGTTCCCCAGAGGTTAATGTTTACCACTTTGAACAGTAGAACATTGTAGTTTTTTCCAGTTACATTTTTTTTTAAAGTCAATAATTGTCGACGGTTTTATATTTGCACAAGTTTAAACAATGTAATGCTGCAAGCCTGCATATTTTGCACATGCATGTAATCTTATTCTCCTTAAAGCCTTCGTGCTCTACAGGCAAAGCAGTAAGGGTCAGAGGAAATTCAGCAGCTTGCGGCTGGATGGAAGTAAGTTAATGAAGGATAAGTCTCTCATTTTTGAGAAACTTATTGGAAAAACATTCTGGGAGGTGGTTACCTATTTAGAGTTGCTCGCATGGATGGGCATGCACCCACCACCCACCCGCTCTGTCTCTACATCAGCTGAGTTAGCTGCCTTATTTAATTGTGCTCAGGGAAGCTGTTCCTCCTTTTGTTCTGAATGTCAGTAACGGTTTGGAGTGATGCCATCACCTGACCTGCTTTTCTTGACACCTCTCCATCAGAGATGTAAAGGCTGTGGTGAATCGGGTCGTGTCCTCGGCAAACTATGCTGAGTCACTCTGCCAGCTCTGCCTAAGCCTGCCACTCGTCGTGCTGTCCGCCTGCAGGCGGAGCAGACTTCACTCCATCTTTCTATTGCAAATTATTTTTATTTTAAATAAACTGGTATTTTTGAGAATAACGAAAGCTTGGGATCTATTGCACAAGCATATACTAATATTATGAGCTCTATGCATTTAAATCAAGTTTGCAATATCTGTTAGGGATGAGTGTCAGCTAGAACCACACCACATTTCAGCTCAATGTCTGTCAATCTAAATAAGTGAGGTCAATTAGCTGTGATGGCCATCTTGAATCAGGTTTACTCCAAAAGTTAGTCAGGTGTAGATGTATGTCCAATAATTACTTTCAAGAGTTTTATTCAAATCCCTTTAATGGGTTATATATATTTTACACACAAGGAAGTGAACTGAAGTTTACCACGGCTGAAATAATGATATTATAGCATTAGATTATCTTGTGTAAAAAAACAAAACCAGCTGTTTATATAAAGCAACAGCAGGAGCACCATTTTATATTTATAAAAAAAAAAGTTTTGGATTAGTTTGTTATTGCCTTGCAGTCATTTTGCAGGTTTTTCCTCACATGTTGGGGAAAGTTAAAATGAGTACGCTGAGAACAAAGGAACATGAAGCGCCTGCATGGTGGACATATGGCAGCTCCATGGGCCTGGGGCATCATGGGGGATGGAGGCATGGGGCGCTGTGTGTTTTATATGGGCATGCATGTGTGTTGGGGTGGCTCTATGGGAAAGTTGAGAAAGGATTAATTATAGCAAGCAGGGGATAAAGTGACAAGAAGGAGGACCTAACACTTGCTCAGTGATTTTCCAATAAAGAGGCCACTTTTAGGTTCTTGTTTCTCTTTTACAAGAAGACCCTAATCTTCAGCTTTTCACTTTAGGTTTTCATAAACGTGTGTGCTCAAATGTGAGCATTATCAGTACCTTTAAAAGATAGTACATGAGCTATTTAATGTCTAAACACTTAAAGTGAGAGGCCGAAAGGACTCAGTTTAATTGTGCACATGAGGTTGGGGTATCAGCTGTGTCTCCAGGATGGAGGGATTTCTGGCTTAGGAGAACTTCCTGACTCATGCTGAAAACATCAGCCGGAATATTTTCATGTGTACGAAACAGGAATTCACAAAATACCAGTCCTGTAAATTTTAAAAAGAATCTGAAACAAATAAATGAGAAGTTGCTGCTTTAAGGATGGTGGATTTCTGAGAAGGCTTTGATTAATCTGAGCAAAAATGTCCCTGTGTAAAAAAAAGTTTTTTAAGCGATCTGATATGTTTTGATATTTTTAGATTTTAGTTTCTGCTCGAATTTGCTACATTTAGCTACCTTTTTGCTACATTTACCTAACTTTTTGCTACTTTTAGCTTACCTTTTGCTGATTTATGCAGCAATTTGATACTTTTAGCTTTTAGCTACTGTTTCGCTGTTTTAGCTTGGGTTTTGCTTCTTTTAGATTTAAGCTCGTGTTCTGTTTCTTTTAGCTTTAAAAGTTCAGTTTCAGCAAACTTCAGAACAGTCATTCAGAACTCAACATTTACTCAGGATTTTTACAGAAAATGCAATTTCTCTAGTTTGAAACGAATCCTTTCTTTTTCCCCGTCTCTCTTCTTTGTTGTCACAGAAGGATGTAAAAAGCTTTGGAGGATGAACTGTCACAGCCCTTCAGCGTCTGTCACAGTTAAACAAACGCTGACGGGTCGAAAACAAAAGAAACACAAAGACTCTCAGCAGCTGGAGTCAAATAATGTTAACGTTAATTAAGATACGCATTGGTTTACAAGGTGCTGAGTCATGCTTTTGTTCGAGCCAGTTCAGTTGTAACGTTTCTGGAATGTATTTATGGAGCCTCGGTGGAGTCTTTATCAGTTCAGACACTTCTTAGTCACTGTGGTGAAATACTGGTGGGGAATTTTGTGAAGACAGTTGAGCAGCATTTTGTAAACATGCAGATAAATGCAGTTTATCATTTAAGGCCACACTCTTTTTGCTGCTGTCCACGCGTCCTTAGCAGTTAGACTGTAGGTGACAAATACTTTAAGCTGCTATTTCCAGTTGTTGCTCCCTGGATAAGTGGTTTTAGCGTCGACCTGCCACACAAGCATCCTCAGCACCTATGACATGCTTCACTCTCTGTAGTTTGATGATTGGAAAATGGCATTCAAACAGTAATTTCTTTTTTTAAATGTAAGGAAACCATGTATGTGAGGAGCAAGTTGGAGCTAAAAAAGAATTTGGTAAATGTGATATTTCAAGTCCCTTTATCAGCTGTTTTTGATAATATCCACTGCAGACTGCTGTCAATCTCTGGATCTGTCAGTCTTTTCTCAGTTTAGTAGAAAATTTACTCTTTTTTGAGTTTGATTCAGCCAGACTGTTAACCATATATTATCCATGATGGTAGTATCTCACTGACTGCGTCTGTTAGAGACTAGTTGGTGACTAAAAATTGAGAGAAACAACACATTTTCAGTTCCAGTCCCACTGAATTCGGAGTGTTTGTGACTACATGACCAGCGAGACATGCGGCCATGTTTTAGCTAGCCAGTTTTTTGAGACGGGTACCAAACACCCACGACAAAACTGAGATGGATTTGAGGCGAGTTAGAGCCTCCTTCAAAGAATCAACTGTTGAAGGGTGTCAAAAAGTCAGTCATTTACAGAGTTTGTTGGTGACAGAAACAACTGATGGCTGCAACAACAACAACCTAAAGCAACAGAATGAGAGGAACTATGAGGCGAGGTGATGCAGACATGTAACAAAAGTCTGTTCCAGTTTTATTTCAAACACTTTCTAGAGATGTTTACAAACTGTGCTAAAATTAAAGCTACAAGATTTCAGCGAGGTACATGTCACAGTCCAGGGATGACAATAAAAACTCTTGCTAGTTTGAGAAATAAAACACAGGAATGAAGTCAAAGACAAATGTATTACCTTGAACCTTCTTCTTATAATTACTGTACAGCACAGAGAGAACTCAGCAGTAAACTCTGTACGTTACTTAGAAATAACATTTTGTGACTGGAGTTTGCAGAAGATGCTCTGCGTGCATTTTAAAGCAGATCGTTTTACTCCGAGAGCTCAGAAGTATTTTCTTCTCTGCTTGTAAATGAATAAAAAGCCTATTCCAATAAGACATACATTGATTTTTGCAGCATATTAAAGGATCTTTATTGACAAAACATTTAGGAGTTCCCACCACAACTGTCTCATGCCTTACACAACCCTTCAGTTTTTATTTTTTAATTATTGTTTAAAGGTAGATAAATAGGTTATCTTGAACTATATTAAATGATGTGGTTTGAAAGAGTTTACTCTAGTATTTTTACAAATATACTGATATAAAATCATGAAATGCAGATGCGCAATCAATGTAAACAAAACACTTTTATCTGCATATTTTACTCAACAAATCTGAGCATAAATACTTAGCAATATATCAAAATTGACTGACTTTTCCATCCCAATTGACCTTATTTTCAGTCACTTCAGATGTTTCTGAAGGTAAACAAACACACATGGTAGTTGGCAGCCATTCATAAAATTTGCTTATCTTTTTTTAATTAAAGGACTTATCAGTATTAGAAAATACATTGTGCAGATTTTGTTTTGACTTTAGTATATATATATTTATATATATAGATATAGATAGAGATAGAGACAGAGATAGAGATAGACATAGAGATATTGTCCGCTCTTCATGACATTGCCTTGAGTACCTTTAAATATTTCTGAAAGCACCTTTATTATTCATGTGTGAAAGTCATTTTCTCAAAGCCTGGAAACCTTACAGAGATCTGCAGAGCAAGCAGCTGCTACAGGAGGTTGGGAAATACCTCAAACATATGAACCCCTGCAGGCTCTTCCTGAAAGCTGAGATATCAGTTTATCCTGTCTGCCTCTTTCCTCTCTGCCTACTGCAGTTCTGTTATGTTCAAACACGATAAAACCTCTTTGGGTTTTCCCCTTTAACTTCCCCTCTGCTCACCCTCCACCTGTCACTCAGCCTGTTCTGTCCTTGCCCGATTTCTGCCGGCTTAAAAGTGCCAGGGGTCACTTCATTTCACGTATAAATAATTCACCAGGAGCAATGCAGCCAGCGTGGAGAGGCTGTCCCAAACAAGAGGCAGCTTTGATTTAGCTTTGTTTGTCACCAAAGGCACCGTCAAGGTTATCTTTCCCCAGTAGACATTCCTCTGCAGCCATGCTGGCTGGCACTAAAGCGATTTATAGCTGGAATTTTACTCCAAAGGCACAAATATTACATTAGTATGTGATTTTTACACTAAAACAGAACAGTGGTATTTCCCTGACTTTGTTAAAATGACCTGATAAATGTTTCTGTCAAGGTTAGAGCAGAGAAGATTATTTTTCCAGTTGGCAAAGTGTTCACACAAAAGAACGATTTACAAAGCAGAATGGAGGGATGAACTTTTCACTTCATATTTTCTTGTAAGCCACAGAGCCCAGAGGTATCAGTGTGACTGCCCACTGAATGAGATTCCATCTGTAATGTAAAACACACACCGCGCTCAAACACTTCCTCACACAAAGCTGAGTGTTCAGAGAGAAGCTGTGTCTTTGTTGAATTACGGTGATAAATATGTCATTTGATTCACCAGATAAGCATGCATTTAATTGCAAAACTTTAAATGTTGAACGTGATTTGTTTCTTACTGACATGCAGAAAATAAAACATTTTAAGGGGAACATTCATCAGTTTTAAACATCAACTTGGGCAGCAAACTGATATACAATATTGCAAAGCTCTTTGTATCTCAAGAAGATAAAAAAATCATGCCAGTTTCTTGAAAGAAAAGGTTATGTGCAATATCTGTAAAATTGACTAAGTTACAGCCATTTATGACTTTGATAATGATGTTTAGCTGAAATTGGTTACTTTCTGAGAGTTTCATGAAAATCTGTTCAATGGTTTATGAGATCTTTTGCTAAAAGACTAACAATCACCTCTCGCCTTATCACTGAAAAGTGATTAAAAAACGGCAAAGCTCAAAGAACAAAACTCTGAGCTCAAGACGTCAAAACATCAATCTCCAAAGCAACAGTCTATGATTCTGCTGAAGCCAGAGGATATCTTGTGTGCATCTTAGAAATGAAACAAGTAAAAACACTGCATGATAGAGACCAAGTTGTCTCATTGGGAGTTCAGTGGCTGACTGAAATAACAATCTAAATTGTCTGACTCCTCTCTGAAGAATATAAAGGAAGATATGCTTTATGACCAACAAGAAAGTGCTTCATGCAGCATGTTGTCCACCCATGTATTTAGAGCTCCTTCCAAAAGGTGGACGACTGAAACAAAGAGAAGCCATAAAGGTGCGTCCAGATCAGAGAGGTTAAAATCATGCTCACTTACTGCATGATGCACCTTACTAGGAGGATAAGTGAAGCAGATGGATGACAGCTCAGCTTTCACTTTGTTTCTGTCCTGCAAACGCTGCAGTATTGAGCAGATGCTGATACAACACCGGCCACTGAAAATCTCAGCAGTGCCTGAGCCAAAATGAAATCTGAAATACCATCCGCACTGACACTGTCTTTATTCTGGGATGTCAGGGCCTAAACTGAACTCTTAAAATGTAAAATAAAAGCCTGGAAGTGCATGAAGGAATGCATATTGCCCGCCGCCTTAACTGTTAGAGTTTTAAACTAAGATCATCTTCATCCATCCATCCATTCTCTTCCGCTTATCCGGGGTCGGGTCGTGGGGGCAGCAGCCTAAGCAGGGAGACCCAGACTTCCCTCTCCCCAGCCACTTGGGCCAGCTCCTCCGGGGGAATCCCAAGGCGTTCCCAGGCCAGCCGAGAAGC
>NC_051444.1:4765651-4766292 GCF_001649575.2 Kryptolebias marmoratus
CACACACACACACACACACACACACACACACACGGACACAAGCAAAAACATTACTGCGGTGGGAACCATAAAAAACTCCTGTGTCATGTGTGCGTCAAGTTATCTTTTAGTTTCATCAATCCAGTTAACCAGAGACCAGCCGGAGAGGACATGAGAGTGTGAGAAAAGACTTCTGAGACAGAAATGTCCTCTGGTCTCACTCGTTCCATTCGCTCCGAGGGCTGAGAAGATAATCAGAGTCAGCTGATCACTATTTATTATTCGAACAGGAGGGTGGCGGAGGAAAAGTACAGACAGGAAAAACACAAGCAAGACATGGCTGAAAACAAACACTCTGCTCTTTTTGACTCATCCCAGACGCACACACTCACTAACAGCCTAATGATTTTATTAACATGGCCGTACGCAGACTTCCTCTCGCTAAAACATTCAAAGCAGACTGACAGGTTAAAAGATCAGCATGAAGTTTCCCTTGGATTCACTTCTTGTTTTTAAATATGCTGACAAAAGCAGAATTTTAGTTCTCGGTTTAAATCTCGGTGTTGTTTTTCTGTCTTACTCTCTTCTGAACCTGAAAATCTTTAAATTAGACTCTATATCTCTCTGTTTGTCTTTATTTCTGGCTGAGTCTCCCCCCCCCC
>NC_051444.1:4766311-4800741 GCF_001649575.2 Kryptolebias marmoratus
ATCCCATCGATCTGGGCCTGTTAGTGTGCTAATGCTGTCATTGTATCAGTGAGAGCAGAAGCCTCTTAGACAGAGCCTGGTGGTGGGACGGATCAATATTGATCCACTGGGTTGGTCTAATGGATGCTGAGAGTCCAAGTGATTCCTCTTTGTCTGTAACTTCTCACACACACACACACACAAAGACGCTGCTTTCTGTTCTCTCTCTCACTCTGCTGATGCAGCTTCTGCACGCAGCGAGCACTCTGTGAGCGTGCGTTTGTGAGACGAGGCGAAATCTGCACACCAAGCTGTACCTAGAGACATTTTTAAGGTGTGTGTTCTTTACCAAGAATTACGGAATATTGACAGAACAATCAGACGGCGGAGGAGAAACTCCTCGCCACCACAAGGTGTACCTTCGGATTCTCAACATATATTCTGAGCTCTAACAGATTTGCCATCAACTGCTAGAGTCAACTCTGTCTGTTAGCAAAATATCTCTTGAGTTACTGGATGGATTTTAATGAAACTTTAAGGAAATAATCATCAGATGTACATCTAGAACTGGTTAACTTTTGAAGTTTATCTGCTTTAAGATGGCTGCCACAGCCTACTGAACGTAGGAAACACAAAAATGGCTAAAGTTTAGTCAGTTTTACAGATATTGAGCTGGAATTTGGTGTGGTAGTAGCTGAGAGTCATTCACAACACATATGTTGAGTGTGACATCTTGCATTTTCATGATTGTGCATAATTTTGTTTTAAGGTTTGAACACAGCTATAACGCTGTCATTTCTCAACAAAAAATCATCTTTGTCTAAACCTCTGGCATGAAAGGAGTTCTTAGTTCTAGACTAAGAAAAACTGTTTTGAATATTGCTTCAAGAAAGTTTGAAAAACAAGTATATCCCTTCTTTATAGTGTATAATAAATAAAAATATAATAAACTCCTTACAGTTGGGAGTGTTTCACACACAGACGTTGGTCAATAAAATTTTATGTCCAAGAATAAATATGTTGCAGTGGAACATGAAATATAGCTCCTCAAGTTTAGTAATTTTATAGCATTTATGCAGTATTAGATAGTATTGGATTTTTACTTCTTTATGTTTATCTAAGTGCTGCGGTAACTCTGTGTTATCCTGGTTTGTTTCAACATACAAATGTAAAGCACCTAAAGTGGGACACAGAGTTAAAAATTAAGCTGCGACAAGGAGAAAAGTGAGAGAGCGTTGCTCTAAATGATTTCCCTCAACGTTTTTTTTTTTTCGTGCAAGTATTTAACGCATTGTGTTTTCTCATAAAGTTTGTTAAAAATGATCTGATTTCTTTTTGCACTGCAGCAGTAAAGAGATATTAAAGATTTTAAACTAAGTTTTCAAAGAAATTAATTCAAAAGAAGGAGGTAAAACGATCTAGTATTTCTGTGCATGACAAATTTCACCACAACATAATGTTTGAATTTAGTTCACGTCTTCTTTTGCCCCTCAGAAAGATCTATTTGGTGTATCGTAAAGCCTGCAGGCTGGTCGTCACACAAAGAAAACGGGGCTGAGACACAGTCCGAGCGTTGTGCAGGAGCCTGCGTATAGAGCACATAGTGTCAGGGTAACCAGGCAGTGCAGCTGGCCTTTTACAAACACGCAACTTTAAGGCAGTGTGTAAATCAAGAGCCAAAGGACAAGGACCCTGTTCTCCTGCACAAACACACACAGACCAGTTAAAGAAAATGAAGGCAAGTAAACCAAAAAACGTTCAAATAATGAGCTTCCAGTGTTGGATTTCAGTGATGTCGCTAAAAAGGACAATTCTGGCAAGAATAAATAGGAGCATTAACAAATTCTACTTTAAATAGATTATTGACATTTAGGACATTTTTACTCAAAAAATAAAAAATTAGATTTGGTTTTGACCTAATACTGACATGTACTGTAGACTTAAAAGTGTTCATTGCAAACATGAAAACTTATCCCAAACTATAAGAACGACCTATAAGACTTTACTCCAGTAGTTTTCCAGATATATTGAATGCGGTTCTGAAATGCAGGTATGCGTTCACTGTAAACAAAGCACTCAGCTGAATCGACTGAAGCTTAAACAAATATTGCCAAATGAGACAAGCAGAGATTCTCAGAGAAGGTGTTTAGGTGGAAATAAAAGAGTGAATCTCCTGCTGAATGCTAAAGAAAAGAAACTAAATATGATCTGAGTGAATACTGGGGATGAAAAGCAAAAAGAAGACAAAGCTCAACACTTAAAGCTTATAATTTTTCTATTTAGGGACACTTTAACCATCGATATGAGAAAAAATATTGTATAGATTAAGTTTATTTCTCTATTCTCTTTTGTGTACTCCTCAGTAGAAATTTAGAAATTAGTATCTTTAAAGCACTTTTAATGACAAGTTTTGAAATAAAACTCTAATTTATGAAGCTAATTTTAACATAAACTGCTCTCAGATTAGAAACTTGTCACAGCAACCTGTAGGAAACCAAATGCAGAAAGGTTCTACAAGAAATAAGAAGCACTTCCCACAAGTTTAATGTCTCTGCTCCACAAATCCTCTCTACAACATCATAAATTTGCCGAGTGGAAGTATTTTTTGTTTGAACTTAGAAGGAGCTGGTATGCGGACGGGCCCATCAAACAGCTGCTTCACCATCAGGATGTCTTCTCGTGCTCTGACTTATAGTCTGGTCATTTTTTTTCTGTTAGATGCTCTCCGTATGCTCCTCTCCATTACACACATGCACATATAAAGGCACCCATCTCTCCTTTACACAGCTCGTAGTTAAAGATGAGAATCTTATTTTACTTCTCCCTGATAGTCGAGCATCTGCAGGAGGAAGTGCAGCTGGTGAGACATTAATGGGAGCAGCAGGTGTGTTGACATAAAAAAGAGGCCTTAAATGTAAAACCATAACTATCGCTGTCGTCTAACTACCCAATCCATGTCTTAAAGGAGTCTGAAAATGTCCTCAACCATTTTTTTTTTTTTGCTCTGTGCAGCATCAAAGCTTTTGATCCCACAGCCCTCTTCCCCAGCCCCCCTCTTTCTTTTCTCTGCCTCCTGCACACATTCCTACCCCTCCCCCCTCCTTGAGATCCCCTCGTCAGTATGGATCTGCAAAACGTTAGCTGGGTGTCATAGCATCGAGCCTCAGCAACAAAACATGTCGACGTGACAAGAAAATAACGGGCTTATCCATGAAAATGTCGTCATTTCTCTCGGGGCAGTTAAATTATTTTGTTTGTCCGTTCTCTAAGTGCAGGCTGCAGAATTTTCTGCCAACTAATTAGGAGGTCCTATGTCTGCGTAGACAAGCATAATCAACCTAAATGTATAGTTTGGATTTTTTTGAAGTGGGTCAGGATCTTAGATGCAGTTGATTGCAATCAGAGATATATTGAGATATTCTCAACTCAGCAGAGGATCCAAACATTTCCAACATCTAAAACAACTAAAAAAATCTCTGTAACTGCTTCAATCATCTTCTACACTCTGTCATATTAAGTAGTTAAATAGATGGTTCCAGTTAATTACACTGATCTCTTTATGTTGGAACTTGGTCTGAACTTTATTGCAACAGATTCAGTGCTAAATAAATTAAATTAAGTGTATCCAGTCCACACAACTGCCTGATACAGATGTGTTACAGTGTAAAAATCTACATGTTGGTGTACATTCTTTGTCGTCCAGGTCATAGCGAATCCGAGGCATTTTTAAAACTCATCAGAGGAGCTTCCTTCAATTCAAACTGAAAAGTGCAGATCTCCAAGCTTTTAAATCTACAGCATATGTAGCTTTTGTGTGAATGGAAATAAAACTAAACTTTGAGATTTAAACTGTTTTAGAAGGCAGAAATACGCTCTTAAACGGGCCTTCCTCCGAGGAGCAGTTTGCTCGACATGCCCATGAGATTTTCTCCCCGATTATCCAAACTGAAATCACTCTGAATGCGTCAGTGGTTGGTCGGAGGTGAATCGCGTCATTCTTCACAGTCGGCCATTTTAAGCCAGAAGTTGACCAAATCAAACCTGACTGGACCTCTGCTACAGGATGTAATCAGAAAAGGTAAGGTGGTTAAAAACAACTTTTAAGAAAATGGTTAACCTGGTTGGCTTTTTTAATAACTTTACACTATTGACAACGATAATTGACAAAATAACATTAGTTGGTGATGACTGGCTAACTGCTATTAGTGTCAGCTAGCGAGCACCAATCAGGTTGTAATTATTTAATAACCCTAATTTAGTTTGTTTTTAAAATTCAACTTATTAGTTGCTCTAATTCAACAAATTAGTCATTTTTACCCAATTTTGGGGTTGAAACTTTAACCCAGTATTCTGGGTCAAGCTGCTAATCCAAACATGCTGAGTCCAAATTTGACCCAATGTTCGATTACAAATTGGGTTGTTTTTAACCCAGCAGTGTGTGACTACTAAAATTTTTTCCATCTATTGTATTAAACATCTACTGTATGTTTTGTGTCTAACATCTGAATATAAAAGATGATTTGAAAAAGCATCGTTCTGAGTCTACACTTCATTTACTGTAGATGTTATTTGGATGAAACTGATATTAGACACCAGAGGCTACAATGATTTTAAGAGCTACAAAGATTCTAAAAATGAAAAAAAGGAAAGTTTTATATTGTATGATTAAGATTGAAAATTACTTGAACTAAAATGAACCCAATTATTATCTTTGGTTGATGTTGATGCTGAGAGAATGCACGAAAAGAAGATCACTTGGACTACAACATTTTTTTATTTTCTATTCTGAACAATCAATTCAATTACAGGTACCAATATTATAAAAGGCCAAAACATTTAAGTCATGTTGCATCATACAACAGAAAGAAAAAATGGAGCCCTACGTCCAATAATATGCTAATGGTGAATGCTTTTCCAATGACCGAGTTTGTAGCATTTATCAGCCTCAAACACACAGATTTACTCATTCATTAATCAGTACCATGTTTGTTCTTCGATATTTTTGCCGAGCTGTCCAGCATAACCATCTGCCTGGATTGAAATGACCAACTCAAGTCTCTTTTCCGTTTTTTATTCTCATTTACTACCTGCCTCTGTCTGTCAGTCTTTATCCTCAAGTGGTTGCATTATTTTTGGTTACTCAAGGGAACTTTTCCCGAGTCACCACAGAAGACAGTGCAGTGGTTAAAGCATGTCAGAAAGCCTGGGTGTTGTCTGGGATTTCTTGGAGACTTTCTTTCATCGTCGAGGAACAGAACTGCATTAACAGTGATGTAAAGGATGGCTTCTTCTCAGACTGCCTGGGTGACCTCATTGCTGAGACCCTCCACTATGTCTGAGACTGCATCGGGAACTTCCTGGACATCCCCACACAGGTCCTTTTTCAGTTCAAACTCACTCTGCTCTTTAACAGGCGTCTCCTCTAGCTCTTCATTCCCATTAACACATTCCTCTGCGTGTGCGGTATTATCGCTGCACTCCCCATTCACTGCTGGAACTGCATTTGCCATATTCTCCGGGATAGAAGGGCTCCCTAAATCTCCATTTTCCATCTTGGTTTCCACCTCATTCTCTGGGCACATTACTTCTTCCAAAGCTGCCTTATCAGACTCAACAGTCATGTTGTTGGTGGAAACAGACTGCGAGATGACAATCTCAGGTGCAGGTTCTGCTGCTTCTGTTGGTACTGGTGATTCCTCTTTTGCAGGACGATTTTCCAAGGAGACGTTCTGAGCTGAAGCTTCCAAGGCGTCAGGTGATTCTGCTTCAGGATTATCATGGTCAGTAGTGTCAGATGTAGTCAAAGTTGGTTGTGGTTTGGTGTCTTCTACTTGTTCGGGCTCTGGTGATTGTTCTACCTCTGGTTCTGTGGATTGTTCTGGTTCAGGTTCTGGCTCGGGTGCTTTCACAGACTCTGGCTCTGGTTGATTTGATTCTGTCTTTTCCTCTGGTTCCATCCCAGTTTCTCCTGCCTGATCTGCACCCTGGTTGGGCTCTGGTTTGGCTTCTGGTTCCATCAGTGGCGCTCCTGCTGGCTCAGCCTCTGGTTCTGGGACAGAAGTAGGAACAACCTTTTCTTCCACGGTGGCTTCTGACTCAGTAACAGTCTCCTGCATGGGCTCTGGCTCTTGATCCTTGAGTGCTGCTTCTGTGCTGGCTAGAACAACATCTGGTTCCGCCACAGATTCTACAGGTGTAGGACGTTCCTCTACATGAGGCTCCTCAGGTACAGCTGTAGACTCGGTTTCAGCCCCGACTTGCACCGGTTCTTCTGATGCTGGAGCAGATGAATTTTCTGTGACTGTCGTAGCTACTAACGGCTCTGCAGTTGGTTCCTTTATGTTGGGTTCTGGCTTCTCTGGTTCTGCTTTAACTGTTGCTTCTGTTGATTCAGCTGGTTCTTCTACTGGTGATGGTTTGTTTGGTTCTGGAGCTGGTGGTTCTTCGACTGGAGCTGCTTCACCAGCTGTTGATTTCTGTTCTGGAGCAACTTCCTCTGTAACTACAGGTGCTGGTTCTTCTGGAGGAGCAGATTTTGGATCTTCTGGAGCGTTTTCTGCTACTGTAGCCTTTTCCTCTGCAACTGGAGCTGCTTCTACAACCTTTTCCTTCTCAGCGGGAGCTGGTTGTTCTGCTGCAGTAGCTTGTTCGCTTGCCAGTGTTGTGGCTTCCTCTGCTGCTGATTTCTGTTCCGGAGTAGCCTCCTCTTTAGCTGCAGGAGCTTTTTCATCTGAAGGGGGAGATTTTGGCTCCTCTGGAGCAACAGCAGCTTCAGCTACTGCTGCCACTGCTGACACAACAGTCTCCTCAACCACACCATCTTTCCCAGGTGTCGACTCAGCTCCTGTGGATGGGGCTCCATCTTCCACTTTAGCAGCATCTGTTGTCGGGGTCTCATCTTTTTTGCTTTTGTGATCACTAACATCATATCCTTTCTTTTTTTTGCTCAATTTGGCTCCCATGATGGCTCCTAGAAAAATAAAAAAGAGATATTGTGTATGTTTTCCTTTCTCTTTGCATGCATATATAAACCTACAGCTCTGGAACAAATTAGAGAGACAACTACTATTTTTTTTTTAAATCAGTAATGCTACATGTGGTAACCATTCCATTCCTGTGTCTACTGACATCTAACACAAGCACATGTCATTCTACTTAATCAGATTCTGAATAATTGATTACCTGAATCAATACTTATTTAATGAGGAGAAGTATAAATATCATCATTAACCTCTTGCAATAGGACCAGCTGGATGGCAAAAACAGTGCTTGTAGTATCTCAAAGGTACTTGGACTAAAACAAGACCTACTGGGCATACCTAAAGAACTGAAAAGAAAAGTTTTGCATGCAGAATAGAAGGGTTCAGTTTTAGCTGTACTGGCAGAGGGATACAGGGAGTTTTTCCAGTGGGGTTCAGGTGTGGATGAAGGACCAGCAAACAAGACTCTGTCATACCCAGCCCAATCTTCAGACCTGAACGCCATTTAAAACCTCCGGAATAAGGAATATGGATGGTCACAAACCATCAAACAAAGCTGAACTGACAACAACAGCAATGGGAAAAACTTGTGAAGATGCATGAAAGCTGTAATGAAAGAAATCAGGGTGATCACACCAAATATTGATTTCTGATCTCTTCCTAAGTTAAAACATTAGTAAAATGATGTCGGTAGGTCTCTTTATTTTTTCCAGAGCTGTATAAACTATACACAGTGTGTAATAATCATTGAGCCGTTAAGCCACACAAGTAAGGAGTTGGTTAAAGTTTAAATCTGTGAACTATAGGTACTATGTCTAATGAAAATGCCTCATTAACAAGAACTCTTTTTGGTTTCTGGTAAAATAAAAATTCAAATACATCTGTAGAAGATTCTGTCTTGGTTCTCACCAATCTGATGGAGACAAGAAAAGAGCTTGTTTGATGTTAATCTAAAATGACTTAGTTCCTCAAATGTAGAGTTTCCAGTTCAATAGAGAAGTATTTTGTCCGTAAAAGAACGAGAAGTTCGATTTGGAAACTGCTGTCTGCCCAAAACAGCTTGGCTTGGAAACAAATGTTACTGCCTGGGAACCTTGCTGAGGTCCGACAGCCCTAAAGTCTCTCTGCTCCTTCAGGAATGTCTGGTGAGGCTCGGTGCCAAACGAGCCCACTTCCATACTGTACATTCATAACTACAAGGTATTTAGTTTCACCAAATTCTCAACACACACAGAAATCATTTAAAGCATGTGGTTGGATTCACACGACATCCCGAAAACGCACATTCTGGTCTGTTAAATGCAAATTCATGTAAAACCAGCGAATTACTGTTTGTGAATTGAGGAAACGTGAAGCTCCTGCAGACATTCTCTGAGTTAAGGTCTCAACACTGTGTTGGTTGGAGAGGAAGTATGTATTTGCAGTGATTGCCACAGAACATGGCAGTGACAGAACAGGGAACGGGAAGTTCAACTTTGTGTTAGGGATAATATTTCAGCAAATCCTGAACAAACAGGCTTGTTAAAACTAAACCTAAACCTCATAAAAACGGCCTTTATACGCCACATTTTCTCATTAACAGAAGAACAGCTGCATTAAAGTAATTTTAAAACCACAATTGTCACTTTAGTTACTGATTTCATTATAGTATGCAACATAGGTCAATGTTAATGGTTAGAACTTTTACGTTCCAGGTGAGTTTGGGGTCACAGGTATACGAATAACTGTTTGTAGTTGTCCAATGAGGTAATTAAGACACTGTGCCATATATTTGGCGGAAATAAACCTATACATTGTTCATATTTATTGTTCAGACTGATAAAAATCTAAATTTACAAAGTAATTAAAATGGTATAAATTGTAAAACTGTGTTTAATGGCAAACATTTCTGTGCTTCACCAATGTCCTTGTCAAACAAAGGTAAAAAAAAATCTAGTTTGTAGGAACAGATTCGAGATGAAATATAATTAGGCGTCAAGTTCTGAAGCTTTCTCTTTTACAATGTTTAAAGAAACACAATATTCAAAGGGAATACTCGGTTCTGGACGGCTTTGGGAAGATGGACACATGCGAATGCAAATGGAGCCTCTGGCAGCCCATACAGGCGAGTAACAAAGGATGAGGACTCCTCATCTGTAAGCCGCTCGCTCCCACCAACGCAGAGGGTTGGCTAAAGTTGGCAGAAAACACAGACGATAAGATCTGCTGTAGTAACAAAAAACTGGAGCCGAATCAAACTAGAAACCTGCCATGAACACATGAATAAGGGGGATGTAGAGAGGTCTCCATCCCCCCATCTCAACCCACCCACTGCTGCCTCCCTCAGCTGCTCTGCCCTTTTTTGTTCCCAATGATTTGAAAATTGTTGCTCTAACAGGAACATGTAAGGTGTGTTATTTGAATCAGCTGCAACTTTTCGTGGTTTTTCCTATCCCCAGAAGATTTGTGGTCACCTAAACTAAAGCAGTGAAAAGAGAATTCTACTTTTAATGTATCATTTTAAATAGAAATTGTAAAAAGCAAGAAAAGAGAACAAAGAATAAACAGCAACTTTCTTTTCTTTTCTGTTTTTTTTTTTTCTTGTAACATTGAAAAAAATAAAAATCCTGTACCTTCTAAAGACAAATCTCTTGGTGCCTGTTTCCCAGTCAGCGGTTGGATGCGATAATGGAGGTAAAAGCCTTTTGGAGTGACAGCTGCAGATTCCGGCCCTGATCTCAGAGGCGCAGTGTGTTGTAACTGAGGAGTGCCCCTCGCAGTTCTCTGGACATCTGTCGCTATCACAATGCAGCCAACCCCAGGACTGCTCTGTCTGCAATCTACACCTCCCAAATCTTTAACCCCTCCCCTCCCTCACACACCCACTACAGCGCTTATTTCCCTGTTGAACAAATACTGAGGCCCAGGGGTGATTGTGTATACAGGCCACCGCCATTACGCTTAATAAATTGCGTTTTCTTCTCCTTTGCCAAAAGGAAATGATTCAGGAGCTCCTTGCAGTGATATCATCAGTATTTCTGCAACGTAAAGAGGCATTTTGTAAGCTAGTGCACTTGCTTGTTTTTAATAAACAAAAAGAAAACAAGGATTATTATAAAGAAAGCTTAAGAGGTTTTAGGAATATATTTCAAATATAAATATATCTCAGTATGTTAAAGACCTAGCTTTGCTTGAAGGAATGCATATCACCCACAGCCTTTCGTGCCATACTTTTAATCTAAAATGTTTTGTTGGAACGGAGCCGTAGCCATTTTGGGCAAACTCAGAAATGTTGTTCAGCTCAATCACGTAAAATATTGTGAGGATGGAGTTCAGTTTCAGCTTCTACTACACCAATATCTGTAAAACTGATGGAGTTTTATCCACTTTACTGTTGGCTACGGTCGATTAGCTGTGGCGGCCGTCTTGAATTAGGTTGACTCCAAATGTTAATGAGCTGTTGATGAGCTTCACTATATTCTATCCAACGACTCATGAGATATTTTGCTGACAGACAAACATTTTAGCAGTAGGTTTTAGGCAGAGATGTGTGTAGCACTTAGAGTATGTGTTAGAGATGATGCTCAGCTACCACCACACCAATCTGTAAACCTGACTGAGTCGTAGCCAGTTGGCGGTGGTGGCCATCTTGAACTGGGTTGACTCCAAAAGTCAATCAGTTGATTACTTTCTCAGAGTTTCATGAAAATCTTTTTGCACACATTCACACACGCAGAGAGACATTGGCAAAAACATGATCGCTGCTGCGCCTCGATGATAATCTATTTGAACTGTTTCGACTTAAGTTCAACCAACAAATTATAAAAGAATTTTTAAAAATGTAAGTAGATGGATTTCAAAATATTAATATTTGCTGACATAATGAGCTTACGTTGAGAACATAAAACAAACAAAAGTGATGCCTTCGTTCATTAGGTGCCGTCTCATGATACGAGCTGGTTTCTTATTTAAAAAAGGAGAACTGGATATTTGCTACAAGCATTGTGAAATATTCTACAGCTTTGCACCTCTTTGCTTTTTGCCTTCTAGGTGTTAATGGGACAAACTGACCGAGCGTGAGACTTCATGAAATTCAACAACTGACCCGTCCCGATAATCAGCCTGTCAGGTTTAAAAATGAGATCTGAGCTGCTGCTGTTTGCCTGAAGACTGCTGATGAAAACTTCATCTTTTTCTGAAACAATATAAGCTTTGATCAACATGTTAGCGCCGGTGAACACCTCCTGTAATCTCATTAAAACTGCTGGAAAAACAAAGCCTTTTATCTTTCTTTATTCGTGTAAAGAAAGGAGAGATTAGGGTTTTTCGTGGCATTTTACACAAACATGTTTTGTCATAGTGAAACTGAAAGAAAGATTTTACAATTTACACAACAATAGACAGTTGATTAAAGCACTCAAAACTGCCAAGACTAAACTTTAATCACATAGTGACGTAAAACATGTAAGTTTGCTTCGCTTTTTCCTTAATCGTGGCCAAATTTCAGTGTAACAAAACTAAAAAAAGCAGATGTTAGAGTAAATTAAAGACAGGCTGTATAAAAATAGGACTTATGTAAAAGTTATATTTTGAAAGTTAATAAATAATTATCTTTTTTAACTAAACAGATGTAATAAATGATGGTGCTTGTATTTATTAAAAGGCGTTTCTGTTAAAAATTCGTCAAAAATAAAGCACCAAAATGGCGTTACTGAGGAGACAGCGCCCTCTTGTGGTATCACAGCTGACAGCACATAAACTCACAAAATGTTCAGGTTTTCTGCAAGTTTCAGTCAGCTCAGTTTAAGACCTTTTAATCACGATTTAAGTTTAAGACCTGCATGAATTACAAAAAACGATGAATCATTGAAAAATTTCTTTCAAGGGAACAAATTTTATTGCCTTTTTTGTAAACAACAACAAAAACAAACACCTCTGACAGGACTGCTGCCTGTTGGGCTTTTTAGTTTTATTACAGCGTGACATCATCTGAGCTCCAGAACAGATGAAATTTAAAAATTTAAAAAGAAATGTTGATGGAAGAAGCAATGACTGAAATTCGAAAAATTTAAGACGTATTTAAATGTATTTTATGATCTAATGGACATAATTAAGACTTTTTAAGACTTCTGTCATCCTCCAAATAAACACATCTGATTAAATAACTGTGGCAGTCTCTCTCCTCTTACACAAAGTTGCTGTTTTCAGCTGTCGGATAAAAACATGGACATAGGCTCCATCTTGTTTGTTTGCCCTGCTGACGGCAGGGCTAAACAGTGGCAAAGAAGCAGCGAAGGCTGACTTTCACATGATGCAAAAGCTCTGGAATGCACTCCCATGAGTGTAACCACTATCCCGACCAACCACTCTGCTTCACATAGAAAAACACAAAGGGGGGAGGCCGCACAAAATCTGCCAAAATAACAGCATTAAAGCATGCAGCTCATCTGTCGGCCACTCATAGTCCAGCTGACCCCGACTGGAGCAGCGAGGGAGACAAAGAGATGTAAAGAAACAGGTGTTAGTTTCTCCAACGCACTATAAACACACTATACACGCCTACAGCTCCCCAGAAGAATGAGTGTGTGCAGGAATGTGGGAAACCGCTCAGCCTGTTTGCTGTTCCCAGGCTGTACTCCACAGATAGATTCATTTTATCATTTAATAGTTTGACTTTATAAAAATTTGATACAAGTATAAATTATTGCCAGTTTATCACAGTAATTTATCTTAGGCAATTTGTGAGTTTTATCAGTAATGTAACATAATCTACTGGGAGAATTTATTTAGCAATGTTAAGAAAAACATGATTAAAGTTTTAAAAGTTATTGATGTTATTGTTCAAACTAAACCCTTTTTTAAAGGAAACAGTTTTCCAACAATGTGTTGAATTTAACTATTAATGCTATGATTGTATACCAACCCAAGTGGAGAAAATTTGCACTTTTTGTTGTTCATCAAACACAAGAGAAAGCAACATGTAGAATACTGGCTGATGTTTGTAAGTTAATCCAAATATGAATCAAAATGCCTGAGTTATAAAAAAGACTTACAGTAATCCACTTTTACCTTTTTTCCCCACAATTATTCTCATGTAATTCATTCTATTCAGAGTTACAGAAAGCTGCTGAGGTTCAAACCTGCAACCTTTTTTCCATGAGGTGACGGTGCTGACCACTGGCACCGCTCTGCAGACCTTATTCTAATCTATCAGGAGAAATTAGATACCGTAATCAGCTTTCTAAAAGTCACAAACAGCTCCATCTGCTGGGAAATCTATATCTTACATTACTGACTATCGGTGGCATTTAAATTAAATCAAATTGAAATTTAAACAAATAAATACAGAAACAGCCAACTTGAAACTCTGAGCCTTTAAACAGAATTGGACGTTCTTGCTTCTTGGAGATATTTTCTATTATCTGAAAGTCTTCTTCAGTTCAAAAAACAAGAAAGAAAATCAAATTGATTTCTTTTCAACCCCTTGGTACTGTCATTTCCTGGATGATTGAAAATCTACACCAGCAGCTGAAGTTAAAACTTTCCAATAAAACAGGTGGAATTAGTTTGCTGTCTGCTGATATTTTCGTGGACTGATCTGACAGCTCTCATCTATAAAGTGCTTAAAAGAAAAAAATAAATCACTAGGAAAGCAGGAGAGCCTGGGATGGTGATCATTAAAGGCAGTAAAATGATCTTAACGGGCTCTTTCAATTTTTTTTTAGACATAAACTCTTTTTGAATTTTAGGGGGTTTTTTTAGTGTTTTTGCACCATTTTTCCTTTGAATTTGTTTTGTTGGTTGTATGCTTTTACTTCTATTTTCTGCATCATTCATGTGTTTGCAGCGCGCTTTCACCTGTCAACCACCAAATAAAACACTTCCTTCAATAAATTGGTCAAAAATCTTGTCTTATTTGGAAATAATTATGGGGATTTTGTATTTCATGCCGACGAAACTCATAATCACGATACTTACATCTAATCATGATTTTAAATCTCATAATTATGACTTTGAAACTCATGTATATGACTTTCCAAGCCATAATTATGAATTTCTATCTCCTAACGTTGCATTTGAAACTCCTATTTATGATTTTGCATCTCATAGTTAAAACTTAAAAAATATGACTCTGCATCTCAAAACTATAAATTTTAAATTCATAATTATGACTTTATATATCACAATTATGACTCTGAAGCTTGTTAATATGACTCACAATCTCATACTGATGACTTAATAACTCATAAACAATATTGTAACTTATAATAATGATTTTAAAACCTATAGTGATGACTTTTTTTACTTTTTAGTGGCAGACATGGGCTTCAATTCAGATTTTGTAGGTTCAAGAATCAAGAAACACTTAATGAAGCCTTAAAAAGGTACAAGAGCTGTGAATGTGATAGCAGCAAAGCTGTAAATGAGATGTTATTTGTCAGCTGTACAATAAATCATGCCATGATGACATCATTTTGTTGGATTGCAGCCAGAAGTTTGGCTAGTTTGACCAAGTGTTTGACCATTTTGACGATCTGTAGCTTTTTTACATAATATTACTCCATAGTTGACAGCACTTCCTTATTATTAGTCATAACTTATAACATTAATTGCTAATATCAGGTTACAGTTAAAATAATACCTGTGTCGACGCAGTCAGCGAATGCAACGTCCCCGTGTCTGCTCGGACGGAGGCGGCGCTTAGCGGTGCCCGAGCAGCAGCCAGGGCCTCGCCTTTGTGGGTGTAGAAAGAGAGAGAAGATGGCTCCCGTTCTGGAGAAACAGCTCCCGGGTCCGAACGGCTCGGGCGACAACAACAAGGAGGACGAGGAAGGACAGAACCTCTGGCAAGTGTTGCCGTTCGCTTCGAACCGTCGGTTGCGGGGGGCTGACGCCGCCGCCTCCGCCGCCGCGGCCGTGCTTTGTCACCGGCGGCCGGGTCCCAGTTAAACACCGGCCCCGGCTAGCAGCAGCGTTAGCAACGACTGCAGCTGAGCGGTCAGCGCTGCTAGCAGGCGAGCTAACGGCAGCTAGCCGATCAGTTGCTGAACGATACGTTTTCAATTCGCGGCCCCACGCCGTTCTTGAGCGATTTTTGCGTAAAAGTAGAGTTTACTTGACTCAGTCGGGTTTCTGAATCACGTTCATTTCACCTCGGTTCTTCTACAGTTCATGCAGATATCAGAGGCTAAACACTGAAGCTAAGTAGCTTCTTCATGACACAGGATCATAAAATGTTAACAAGCAAGCTTAACGGAGTATATTTAGGAGCATAAAAACGTAGGTAACGTTTATTAACAGGGCTCACATGCTGTTATGGGGTCTCAGCTTGTCAAATCGTTAAAATTCAGATTGCTATCTGCTTATTTCTAATGAACCGGTCAGTGATAAATGATGATTTCCTGTTTCTGAGCCGACATGGACTCCTCTCTGGACTCGCATAAAATAAGAGCTTATTGTCCTGATAGCAACCTTTTATTCAGAGATCTTGAACTTTTGGTAAGCATCTTGACAGTCATTCCGACTTTCATACAAAAGCTGCCTGATTTACATATATTTCTTTCTCTGTAGGTCCTCGATATTGAGTGAAGTTTCGACTAGATCGAGTTCAAAGTTGCCATCAGGAAAAAATATCCTGGTATTTGGTGAGTATTGGTCATGCCTGATCTGTCAAACCCTTTGTTTAATTGTATAGTCAACCATGAGGGGTGTGGAAGGCAGATCAACCTCAAATCCTCCAATCTGAGCATTAAAAAAATCAAAAACTTTTCAGATTATTTCAGTCTGACCAGATCCTTTTAATCTCTAAACCCAATAATACTGAGAAGTCCTCTTGAGTGGGGTCATCTATTTGGATAAGCCTTCTTAAACTGTGAGGAACTGTGCTTTTTATTTGGTGGCAATCTGTGTTATAGCTGTGAACCATGCTTTGGGAAACACTAATGTTTCCCTTATTTATTAGGGCTGCATGATGTTCAATAGTCACTATTGTTTTGCAATTATCAATATTATCCTGTATGTTACAACTAATAAATATCTTCTAGGTGAGGATGGGTCAGGAAAAACAACACTTATAGCCAAACTTCAGGGAGCTGATCACAATAAGAAGGGGAGAGGACTGGAGTATCTTTACTTAAGTGTCCATGATGAAGACCGGGATGGTGAGTTTACCTCCTCCAACTTGTCTGGTTGATTACCAGAAACAACAACACCTTGGTTATAAACTACTCTCTGTGTCTGACCATGTTTTTGCCTTTTTTGCTTGATGATGCAGACCTGACTCGCTGTAATGTGTGGCTCCTGGATGGCGACCTGTACCACAAAGGCCTTCTTAAGTTCGCGGTTACAGCTCAGTCGCTACCTGACTGCCTAGCTGTGTTTGTTGCTGACATGTCGCGGCCCTGGACCATCATGGAGTCGCTGCAGAAGTGGGCCAGCGTGCTTCGCGATCATGTGGACAAGCTCAAGATTCCTCCAGAGGACATGAGAGAAATGGAGCAAAGGAGTAAGTGATCCCTCAGTCTGACTATATCTGATTACCTTGATTATTAATTGGTTAATAATTTGGTTTTTTTGTTCTGAAAATATAGCATTTGTTAATTTTTTTCTGCTCCATCTGGTCAGACAGTCAAATCCAAATGCCACAAACAGTTCTAATCTTACTTTTTATTTGTTTTTTATTACTAGACCTGGTTGAAGGCTATGTTTCATGTGTTTTGATCAGTTTTCTGTGTGAGCTCTTTGGTTTAAATGAAACCGCTCACAGTAAAGGTGCCTGAAGCATCCCAATGTGAGTCTTGCGTAATAAGAGCGACTGGCTGCTGAGGGAGGGGGGAGCTTGGGTAATGTGCTGCGTGGAAGGCAGGCGCTGTATAACATTACACATTGTCATGGATGATTCTAGGTCATCATCAGAGAGGCCCATGATCCTCAGCTGTGTGTTGTGGCTGGAGGCGAGTTCTGCGAATCAATGAGTGCGACGCACTCAGATGTTCTCCCGTTAATTTTGGAATCGGTCATATCTCACTTATGAACCGATCTTTTGTGTTTTGAAAAGTTTGTTGCTTTCTTGTTAGATCACCCTGCAGGCTTGTGCAGGAGGTCTCTGTATGTTTCTAAAGTTTGTTTGCTGATTTTTTATTTTTTTATTTTTACGTTACACAAATTACAGTTTTATTATTGCAAATAAAAAAACACACCTTCGTAAACATTTTTAACCTGTTAAAGAAGTAACATTTGTTGGCACTTTTGTTTATTTTTCAGGAAGATGAATAAAATAAAGGGGAAACTGTTCAAGTGTTGACTAAAGTACACTTCTAGAAAAACAAATACCATAATCATTATAAGTAGGTGTATATTTTAAACTTGCTGTACCATTTTCATTCACTTTGTCTCAGTAGTAAAGTGTAGTAAACATGACCTCCTTAGTGTTGCAGAAACGTTTTGTTTGTTTTAACAGTCTCAGCATTTCAAAATAGTCCATCTTTCTGCCTGTTGTGATGTCAGTAGCGCAGTGCCGAGACCTCGACAGATTCTTGTGTGTATTAGTGAGACGGGCCAGCAGTCTGGAAGTGTGTGTGTGTGTGTGTGTGGCTCTTGTCCAGCGAGTCTTGCACACGTCTTGCATCATGGTCTCCTCCCTTCGAACAGCAGTGTTAGGGAAAGAAAAGGAAGTAAACTCAGTGGTTCTGAATTCAGTCAGTGGGCTGGACATTCTGACGGCTGGGACTAAAAGTAGGCTGAACGTTTTGAGCCTTCTCTTGTCAAATTACAGGATCGACCTTCTGCTGCTTAACTGAGAAATATCTCCCTAAGTGACCTCTGTGGCAGTGATGATCTGGAGATTTTTGTTATTTAGTGTTTGAGAAAGATGTGTTCTGTAATGCCTTGACACCTCGGATCAAAGTGTTTGTTTTTTTTTTTACTTTTAGTGTCTTTACTATTAGTTCACGATGAGCATTAGCTTTCAGGCCTTACACTTACTCAGTTTAAAGTATCCTGTTATTTCACTACTTTAAAGTAGCTGAGTACAGAAGCATTTTGGCCTCACCTTTGTTTGTGAAACAGATAAGTAGGTCTTGATCGGGCAAAGTCTGTTTGGCTTTTATACTTTCATTTTTTTATTTTGAAGTGGCTCTCCAAATACAATCTCTGTTTTTTAATCATACCATAATTTCCTGCTGGTTTAACATGATGACAAAAACAAACATGTTAAAGCATTTATAACAAGCTGCTCAGTCCGTCAGCGCAATTCTCTTATTTTACTTTCCTCAATTTTTTCTTTTTCCCTAACACAACAAAAACAATATGTTTGTTGAACTATTTTCTTCTTCTCCTTATTCTTTGTAGATTCAATGAATTTTTGTTTGTTTTTATTACATTTTAAGCCAAGCATAAATTTAAATTTCTATGAGGAAGAAAAGGACTGCATGACTGTCTGTTTTTAGTTAAATAAAGCTTAAACTTAATCCACAAATAAACTTAAATTTCTATTTTTATGGCTATTGTGGATGTTGTTTAACGTACTTCAGCATATTTCTCCAAAGCTATTAGATTTGTGTAATCCTGTATTCTGAAAGGGGTTTGCTTTTAGAGTAGTTATAACGCCAGCGTGCAAAATCCCACTTCTTTGACTAAAAACGACAAGCCAGTCTGGTTTTTGTGGCCGTCTCCCAACTGCATTCTCAAAGCTCCTGAGGAAGTAGGCCAAAGCTTCCTGCTTACACCCCCCACATACACACACACACACACACACACACACCCCAACCTCCCACAGAAGCTTTGAAAACGTCTGGGCAGCTGTTCCAGCGCAGCAGAAAAGTGAAAAATGATTTATTTGTTAAATATGAAGTCTCTGATCTAATCTCAGAGACGTAGATTGAGGCTGTTGACAACAATTAAAGCTTCGTTATAAAACAAGGTTCACAGACGTAAAAAAGTGCAGAGATTTTAAGTGATTTGGGATGTTTGTTAAAGATGATATCCACAACAAATTACACATTACCACAGAGACGGACCACAAGAAGCTTCATTGGCTCTTTGTTTGTGTTTTTGGTTGGTTTTATCAGGATTTTTTACAGGGTTACAAATAAATATGCAAGAACTTTTGTTGGGATTTTAGTTTTTTTTTTTGTCTGCCTCTTTTGAGTAATATATTTACTGATTGTATGCCCGTTTTGTTTTTCTTGGTAAAAGTGGTAAAAGCTTTCCAGGAGTACTCAGAACCAGAGGATGCTGCCCCATCCTCCCCACGACGAGCCCCAACATCAGGGGAGGACGAGGCCGTTGTACTACCACTGGGAGACAACACGCTTACACACAACTTGGGCATTCCAGTGCTAATAGTTTGCACAAAGGTAAAAAAAAAAATTTTAAAAATCTTCTGCAGTCCAAGAACTGCATTTGCTGTAAGGATTTAATTGTGTGTGATGCAGGTTCATTTGCATATAAAGCAGGGGAGTGACACTTTACTACAAGTGGTCAGTAAACAATGTTGTTTAAGGAAGCTAAACGTTTCTGCACATCTCAGGTTTAGAGGAAGTTCTTTCAAAGTAAAACAGCATGGAAACAAGATGCTGCCTCTTCTTGTTTAGTTCTGGTCTCTGGAAAACTCAGTAAACGTGTCCCTAATGACCTGAGGGGGGGTTCATACCTGACAAGTAACTCTGAGATGTATTTAAGCCCACAGCTGTTCAGCCTTATTGACAAAGATATATTTTAAAATCTATCATTTTATGAACAGGAAGCCGGTTCAGTGATTTAAGCGCTGGTGTGACATGTTCTGTTTTTCTGGTTTTGACCAGGATTCTGCCTGATTATTATTATTTTTTATTAACACCTGTAAAGACAGTTACAGTAAACAATCTAACTAAAATAAAAGCATGTCTCAGTATTTTAGTGTCCTGTTCAGACAGGAAGTCTTGCCATGTGTTTAGATGATTTTAGGCTGATTTGGTTATAAACTTTATGTGATTGTGTTAAAATTTAGATCTGAGTCCATAATTACACACAGGTTTCTGGCATGTTCTTCAGCTTTTACTTGATATGCGTGGAAATAATAATAATAATAATAAAATCTATCCACGTTGTTCAGCTCATTGTAGATGTAGATTTATTCCAGGTGGATGAAGCCTCTTTGTTTCCTCAGAATAAAATATTTGTTACCTTCTTGTTAATTTAGTTGAATCTCCTGCTTTTTTTACTTTCTGAACAGTTTTTCATTGCCTCTTTCAAACTGCTGTCTTAGTCAGTACACATTTCAAACTAGCTCCTAGTAGAAGTGGCAAAGAAAACCTTTAACTCAGCCATCGTTTCATCTTTGGGTTTATCTTGTCATCATGTGTCTGGTTCCCCCCACACTCGACTCCTGCACCTCAAAACTCGGCTGAGACCTTTCTAAGAACAAGTTTACATGTACAGCCTTAAATAGTTGCTGCAAATTAAACTAATGCAAACGAAACAAACAATTATTTTGTGACATTACTGAATGCAGTTCGGTTTCCTGAAGGAGAAAAGGCTGCACTTTAAAAAAGAAAAGCTATTGAGAAGTTTGTGGCTTGATTTTGACACTGCTTGTCATGCTGTGCTGCACTGTTTTGTTTGTTTCACTGAAATATAAATTAGTTTTCTGCTCTCTGACTCTTTCAGTGTGATGCGATCAGCGTACTAGAGAAGGAGCATGACTACAGAGAGGAGCACTTTGACTTCATCCAGTCCTACATCAGGCGATTCTGCTTACAGTGTATCCTTCTGACGCGGTCTCACTGCTTTGTTAGTCCGAGTAGTTTTTGTGTTTTTATTACAGATTGATGTTCTTGAGTTTCTGTTTTACCATTTTATTGTCAGTCCATGACTTTACTCCTTCATTTGCATCATTAACTGAATTCAACAGATGGAGCTGGCCTGATTTATTCTTCTGTCAAAGAAGAGAAGAACCTGGATCTGCTTTACAAATATATAGTACACAAGCTGTATGAGTTTCAGTTCACCACACCTGCCTTAGTGGTGGAGAAAGATGCAGTGTTCATGTGAGTAAAAGATGTGCAAGTATGCTTTTTGTCGTGATCGTGGTGCCAAAGATGTCCAGTTTTGCTCCACAATAACAACAAGATTAATGTGACGTTGATGCAGAGACATATTTCCATTTTCTTTCAATGTCTCACAAAAAATTTTAACCCTGTGCTCATTTCAACCACTGCACATGATCAATCTTCTCCTTCCTTTTTTTTTTTAGTCCATCTGGATGGGATAATGAGAAGAAAATTGGGATTTTGCACGAAAACCTCACAGCCATCAGACCAGAAGATCCATTTGAAGATTTTATCACAAAGCCTCCGGTGCGGAAGGTATGGCAGTGCAGATCCTGAGCCGCGTGTTAACTGGACGGTTAACATTACAGAAGGGGGTGTCAGCTTCTTCCAACACAGATAAAGCATTCTTTGTTTTCTGCTCTTCAGTTTGTCCATGACAAAGAGATAAACGCCGAGGATGAGCAAGTGTTCCTCATGAAGCAACAGGTGAAGTTTAGTCTTATGCTTCTCTTTAGAAAATGACTTCCCTTTCTTGTATCTTACGTAGAATATGCAGGTTTGCAAAATAAAATGAATTGTAAATATGCGTTGTAAACTTAGATTAACCAAAAAATAATAATTTTTTCTCTTTGCAGTCTTTGCTAGCAAAGCAGCCAGCAACACCAACAAGAGGAGCAACAGTAAGTGTCTGAAACTCCTTCATGTGTGGGATCTTAATTCTTAATTCTCTCTCTCTTTTTAACTAACCTGCTTTGTGTTTCAGGAGTCTCCGGGACGGACAGCCTCCGGCTCCCCCAGACCTGCAGGTCGTGCCGGCCAGCCGAGCGTAACCAGTGGTTCACCCATGGCTGCCGTCAAAAAGCCTGATCCCAACATGAAAGGTGAGGCGGGGTAGTCCTCACACCGTACGGCTGAGAGATCAGTTCTCCCTGACTTAGCTACTGTTGTCATCCCAAGGGTCAGAACTGCTGACCAGATTTGTTTTAAAGGTTGTTCTGCATTCCCCAAGAGTTAACACTATAATTCACTCAGCACTCTCCAAGACTCGACACACTCAAGCACAGATAGACCCATTAATCAGTCGATATTGGCCACTTTTAAAACAATCATCTGTCGGCCATTCAGTCAATTACCAAATACGGAAATGAAGATGCAGCAGCAGCTGCTACTGTAGCTCGCAATTTAGTTGAAGTGAGAATGCTCTTTGTGTTACTTTGAAGTGTACAGATTGTTCTAAGGGTTGTTAAATATATGTTTATTTAAATCAAGTTATTGTTATATTTTGTTAAATTAAAAAATGCATTCCTAAAGCTCGGCCATAAAAAGTCACATCTCCACACTTAAGTGGAAATGATTAATCAAAAAAGAGTTTATTGTCATTTACACAAATGCAGTTACAGTACATGTGCATTTAAACTCTTGCTGTTTTGTATGAGCTAGTTCCATAAAAGTAAGGTCCTTAGACAGTTTAAAGGAAGTTTAAAAAGTAGCAAACTCTTTTAAGAAAAAAATCAAAAGCTGCAGGAGTTTTGCACATATTTGATAAGAAAATAAACTGCAGGTCTCCATGTTTTGCCCATATATGTACAATCCATGGAGATGAGATTGCACATGTTACACACCTTTCACAAGAAATTAAACCACACATGGATTGTACATACAGTCCACAAAGAATTAACATTGCACTTAAAATGCACATACATTACACTTACATACAAATACAAACAAGGCCAAGTGTAAAAAAGGCAACATCTGACTACATTCAGGCCTGTTAGTCAAAATATACTGGTTTTCAATTTTAATGTTGTTTATTAAAAGGTAATATGTTTTTTTTAGGTTCTTACAATATCTTAAAAAAATCAGATCTCAGAAAGTTTTCTGTGTTGGTGTCTAAACAAAACATTTAGCTGATGATGCATTATTACTGAATATAACTTTAGGGAAGTAGATGGGGAAGCTCTTGTTTTTGACTGCACAAAATAAAGACGTTGCCCTATTTTAGAAAAGGGAACTGAATCTAAACGGCATTGGATCTGTCGTTTATATTTATATGTGTTTGTGAAGAAGTAAATGAAGGTAACACTGACTGCTAATTTGATGATATAAAATAAAATATGAAACATTAGACAAAGATGATCTGTTATTTATCAGCCAGTGATCTCAGTCTAAGTTCAGGAGGATATCTAGCAGCGTACTGGTTGATGGTTATCATCCAGTACAAATAAGCACAATCTGTAAAACACCGAAATATCTTTTCCACAGCGGGTGCTGCCAACGAGGGAGTGCTGGCCAACTTCTTCAACAGTCTGTTGAGTAAAAAGACGGGATCACCAGGAAGTCCGGGATCTGGAGCCGTTGGAGCTGGAGTACAAGGATCCGCCAAGAAAACAGGTACAACTCCTGATTCTTGTGCTGACTGCTGGTCTGTCGATTGACTGGCTGCTGATGTTTAGTTTTGTTTTAAAACTTCTTAATCACAGGTTAACAGTTGTTCTTTCACAAAAGATTCAGAAAAATCAGGTCATTGAACAGTGATGACAGTACTGGAATTTCAAAATTTCTCAGTACAAACACCAATAAAACAAATGCCATTTTTTTAAAACAGAGGAAAATAAAATAAAACGATAAATAAATGGAATTATGATTGAATAAATATTATTGTATTAGGTTAAATTGGGACATGTTAACAGGAACACCCCCCACAGAACCAAAACCCCTGACCTTCCTGTTGGTCGACCACCGTTCTTCCTGCTGAGCCGCTCGTTTTTAAGGCTCATTTACTGCCGAAGTGCAAAGCTGCACAATTTTTTATCGGGAAGGTAAGAGACGCTACCTTTGTGGTGACAGTACACCATGGAACATGAGTTCAAATTAACTGTAAAACCTTCAGCTCCACCTCAGAACCGTGGCTACTCGTAGTTCTACATCAAACTAGAAACGGGGGCGTTCGAGAGGCTGTGGAGCATCACTCCTGTCTGTAGTTTTATGTCTGCAGCCTGAATAAGCTGCTTAAAGCAGGGAAAAGAAAGGATGTCTGAACTTCTGACTCCTGAGGAAACTTGTGAAAGGCCTGTATGCACTGAAACGACCCACCACCAGTCCGTGCATGAAACTAACATCTTGTAACATGTCATCAGTCTCTCAACTAATTGACTTGTTTTTAAGTAACTTGCACATATTTACTTTCTCATATTTTTCTAGTATACCAAAATTTCCGAAGCTAAATGCTCCCAGTTGGAAAAGTCATTGCATAACTCATCAGTCTGGAATACTATTTGTTGTTAACATGCGAGACCAAGCCTCTGAAGAAAAATGCATGACTCCATGTTGCTTTAACGAGTTCTGCATGTGTGTTAACTGTGGCAGCATGGGAACACATCACCATCCAAACCCCGACCATGGAAAACTCTTATTTATGACTGCACACAGAAGCTACAGGAGATTACTTTTGGGCTTTGTCTCCCTCTTTTTTTTTTTCCTCAAGGACAGAAGCCGGGTTTGACTGACGTCCAGGCCGAGTTGGACAGGATGACTCGCAAGCAAGACTCCGTGGTTTCAGCTAACAACATACCGCCGACAGAGAACGAAGCGTGAAGGCAACAAAACCGCTGCATCATCCACTGCGTTAATACTCTGGAAAAAAAAAAATTATTTGTACATGTGAGCATAAACAAAAACATTGACCAAATTCCCAGCGCCTATATCAGTCAGCACACACAGAGGGTTCACCAGATGAGTTTGGGATCAGAAGGTGAGATGACAGCAGATGAAAAGTGCTGAAGGCTTGGCTTTATTTCTGTCCTCTCTTCCACTGTAAATGCTATTTTTGTGAGGGATGTCAGTTTGTGGAAATGTGTGCACACTCCCTGGCAGCCAGCCTGATGCTCCGGGCTGCAGGCCCCCCAGTTTCTGGGGTAAAAGCGCTCTCCTCATGGATTCAGAAGAGTGACAACACACTGGCCTCGTGGCCTCTAGTTCATCTTATCTCAAAGAAGGAATTTAATTGCGATTGGGAAGGTATTTAAACGTTAAATATTGAGAAAGGAATTAAAATACTTGCAAGCCTTTGTCTTATGTAAAAACAAAATGTTGGAAATGATGTATTTATACAAAGGTTCTTTTTTATTTTATTTTCTGCACCATTTCTTGGTTTAAGGAAACCTTTATTTGTATCACGTAACATGTTCAAAAGTCACTGACATCATGACACTAACACATGTCCAGATAACTGATAGCTCATCATATCATTTGCCCTCGTCATCTCGAAGGATTCTGTAGATATAAGTACAAAAAAAACGATATTCAGGTTAACTTAATTTTGTACAAAATGTTGTTTTTGTCCAAATGGTGAAAATCGCTTCTTAGACGAAACGAGACTGGATGTGATTTGACAGGCGCAGAAGTCGCAGCAGAGTTGCTTCTTTAGCTACAGGTTTGTATATTTTGGGGAGGGGGGGTTGGGCAGCATCTTTCCTACTATAACTCCGAAGTGCCTCGCACAGTTAGCCGTTTGTGTCATAGTAGAGGTGCTCGTCTGCACGTGAGGAAACGCACCGTAGCACCACTGGTTTAAAGGTTTCATTTCCTGGCATCCAAATAATTTATTTCTGTTTTACTTTTTTTTTTTTGTTGGTGTACAAAAAAACAAAAAGCCTGTGGTCTGTTATTTTTCAGAGGATTTCTGTAGCCTAGTTAGGGTGGAATAGATTGAACGCCTTCACACGAACTGATATCAAGAAGAAACCTTTTGTATTTTCTCCCCCACACCTGCTGTGGTTGACACCACCTGATGGCAGCCAGATTACGCTCGAACGTTTATCCTCCAGTGTTGGACGGCACTTTTTCTTTTCTCCGGTTTTCCATATTGTACATTTGCATGTCTGTTAAAACATTCCCAGTTTCTACGTGAAGTAGCTGTAGAGACGCGTCCCTGTAGGAAACCTGTTTGTCCACTCGGGTCTTTTTTTGTTGCTTCGGAGCTCAATTTAAAACGACAAGCTTTTGCCTTCAATGTACAGCGAACAGTTTGTCACACGAGGCACCCTGCCTTCACGGGAAAACTCCTCATTTGTGTCCTTAAGGGGTTGCTTGATTGTCTTGTCATTTCTTGTAATTTTTTTATTGCAACAGGTAAACTGCACCATATCATAAAATCTAATCTTTCTAGTTTGACCTCATAGCCCACAGTCATTAACTCTTCCTTCAAGGCCCTGAATCATATGGATAGTATACAAATTAGTGTTTTTGTTTTGTTTTACAGAAATAGTTTTTAAAAAGCAGCTATTTGCTATTCAAATTATAGCAAAAATGAAAAGTGAATTGGAACATTTAACCAAAGATGCATATTAGTCACTGTTTTCTGCATTTTTTTTTTTTTGTTCTTCTCTCGTAAGGAGCTCTTGCATTCCACCCATCAGACCTGCCTTTAAACTCTTCTAATAACACCCTGTAAACTGGTAGGAACGGCCCAATCTGCTCAACCACGTCTGGAGTTTCAGCAGGCAGAGGGGGGAGGGGAGGGGGGGGGGGGGGGGGGGAGGTGAAGAAAGTGAACATTTATGGTCAACCACTCTGGAAACGCTCCGCCAACTGGGTTTGCCTTGACGTTTTTGTACAGTTGTGCTGGAAGTCGATAACAAAAAGACCGTAAATGATCCTCGTCTGTTCTTTACTCACTTTGTTTAAACTTTAAACACCCCTCGAGCAATGAGAAGCAGTTAAAAAATCAGCACTTTTTTTTTTTTTTGAGCACATGCAAAAGTTCTTGGTGGGATGTTCAGATTTGATCTTTTTGCTCTTGAGCTTTTGTGTTTATTCAAATTAAGTGTTGTCAAATTGTAGTTTTTGTTTTAAAATGATCTCTCTGGCCTGACTGACCACCCTGATTTGTGTTGATTGTACGATTTAATTTGGGTGGAATGAATTGCTCTCATGCTGCTGTGGTGTCAGAGTTGCACTTGCTTTTTGTAAAGTTTGCATAATTCTAACGAACTAGAACAGGAGTCAACTTTTGTACTGAAATGGGAGTTTAAAGCAACCGCCTCTCCTCATCCTAACTGAATGGCCTTCGACCACTATCCACCATCTCCATCTATACGAGACTCCGAGCTTCTGCTTCCAGTCCTTTTATATTCAGGATATCAGAACGTTTTAAGCACATGGCTGGCTGCATTTTTGTGTCCTGGATTAATTCAGAAGTTTGATTGTATGTCTTTAACACAATTCTGTAGCCTCTAAGCTGCCATGTGGATTCTAGCTTCTTATGCCGACAAAGATAAGGAAAATGTTTATCGGACCCTTTGCTTCAATAAAACCAAGAATTCAAACCTGTTGTTGGGGGTTTTTTTCTTCTTTTTCTTTTGAGAAATTGCCAGTTTTCAAAAGCTTTTGTTGTATTCAAAATTAAAATTTGAGTACTTTCTTTTAAATACCTTTAATCATGTCCTAACATTCAAGCTTTTATGATTTTTTTTATTACATTACTGGGAAAACAATATTTTGAGTTGGAACATTTGAGCAGAATCTTTAATCAAGTTTTAAAATAAACAATTATGAGTTATTTTATAATGAGTGTTCTTGCATTTCTTAAAGGAATGCACCTTTTCTTGCCAGTTTTAGACTAAGATCATCCTATGTTGAGAAATGACAGAGTTGTTTTGGTCAAACCTTGAAAATAACTTCGCACAAACTCACACTTGAGTATGTAACTCTTTGCTACTACCACGTCAAATTTTAGCTCTATCTGTAAAACTGAGTTAAAGCTAGTTTTGAGCAAAAATCGTGTGCAATAAGTAGCGCTTGGAGGATGTGCTGTGAATGACTCCAAGCTACAACCACACCTCAGAATTTGTAAAATTGTTCAAATTATATCATTTTATGTGCTTTCTAAGTTCACTTGACTGCAGTGGCCATCTTGATTTGGCTTGGCTTCAAAACTTAATCAGTTGTAAAGGTACGTCCAATGACTATACCCTGAAATTTTCATTACAATACATCCAATGGTTCACAAAATATTTGGCTAACAGACAGAGTTGACTCCAGAAAGTTAAAGACAATGTCTGTTAGTGCTCAGATCATATGTTGGGGATCAGTCTTGGCTATTATCACACCAAAGTTTAGGTCAATATCTATAAAATTGACTGAATTGTAGCCATTTTTGTGTGGTTTGAGGTCAATTACTCCAAAGGTTATTCACTTGTAGATACATAATGATTACTTCCTGTATGTTTCATTTAAATGTTGTTCATGAGATGTTTTAGTAACGCTTAACATTTGATGATAAAGGCTGTTTTGGTTTATAATTTCAGGGCACCTGTAACGCCAATAGCTACCACAAGAGGGCGGTAAAGTATAAAGAAGCATAATTAATAGCGGAGAGAAGTAGTTGAAATTAATTTTCTTTTTTTTTATTAAGTTAGCATTGCAAGTCTCATTCTGCAGAAAAAGAGAAGTTATATTTATGCCAATTTAAAAAAATAATAATTTAATTTAAAGTGATATTTTGATTGTAATGTCTGTGCGAGCAATTAGTTCAGGTATCAATTCACGTGCGTGCTCAATTAAATACAAAAAATAAAAAATAAATAAAAAGGTGAAGAGAGAGAAAGAAGATCCTGAGTTCGGTTCTATTGGTGTGGTTCGGACCGGGCTCGTTTTACAGGCTGTTTGGGGAATAAAATGGGCACCGAGCCGTCTGAAGAATGTGCAGTTTCAGAGAGGGGCGGAGACAACGCAGCGGCTGCGGCGGGCGGTGCGCGGCGGGCGGAGCGGCGGCTCAAGGCAGCCTGGATCCGGCTGGAATTAAGTTTGCAGCAGCACACAGCCGGATGCTTTGCTCGGTTTTTTCCAGAAACGAGCCACACACACCCCGGCGGACGGTACTTTGGCGTGGCCTAAATTAAAACACGCGGACTCGTCCGAAGGAACACTGGGATTCGAACTCGTGACCCTCCGGAGAGAAGCGGCAGCTCGGTCGGAAAAAACGCCGCGGAGTGACATAAGCACGACACACAACAGCCGGATTTTATTTATTTCTTTTCCTTTTTCCCTGCGCGTCATGCTCCAGAGCATCCACCGCCGGCGATGAAAAGTGGACCGTCTGGTCGGCTTCCTCCGTCCGCTTCCAGCCCGCATGGAACAAAGTCAGCCCTCCGCCACATAACCTGCGCCTCCAGGTAGATTCCGGCGGGATTCGGACGGAAAACGCAACACTTCTGCTCCAGCAACCCCCCCTCCAAAACCATGAGGACCACCGAGGAAAGCGAGGGCTTTGACGGCGAGGCCTCCAACACCTCCATGATCTCCGGGGCCAGCAGCCCGTACCAGCCCACCACCGAGCCCGTGCACGCGCGCAACGTGCTGGGGGGAATAAGGTGCGACCTGGACTACCTCCGGTCGTACTTTGGGATTTTAAAAGTGGTGGAAGTGGTAAGTTCGCTCCGCACCGAGGCATGACGCACGTCACAAACCAAACCACACGCAGGGAATAACTAATTCTGATTTAAAAGCTGAAGATGTTTCCATGCCAGCACCGGACAATATTCAGGTCTAATTTGTTCACGTGCTCTTAAATTAAAAAATAAATAAATCTGTAAGCAAAATGCGCGACTGGATGCCAACCACCACGTGTGTTTGTTTACCTGGAAACAGACTGAAAATGGGTCAAACTTACCAGTTTAGAGGAAGTTCAGAAAGAGGCCTGTGTGTTTCCGTCTGAACACCTTCTCTTGGCTCATTCCGCCATGTTTGTTTACCTACACATGGTTTTTGTTTACATTGAGTGTGGACCCACACTTCAGAAATGCAAAACAATATATCTGGAAAACTACTGGAGTAAACGCTTTCAAACTGCACCATTTCTTATAGTTCAGGACAACCTTTTTATGTGAGATTTCATACTTTTGCTTTTTACGTTTTTACTAACTATAACATGTATCAACATGTACCCTTCATTTTGCTTTAATGACAGTTTTCAGTTTGCGTTTTGTTTTTGTGCTTTAGTGATTGTTTTGTATGTTTTATTCAGAACTTTCTTTGTCTGTTATGATCAGTTAATATGGTTATTTAATGACTTTTTGTTTGTGTTTGTCCTCAGAAATGTTTGGTTACCGTTTCAGCACCTTTGAAGTCATCAGAAACACTTTTTTTTTTTTTGCTTTTATTCTCTAACTAGATGGTTGAACATCCACCAAGGCCACAGCAAGATTAAAAAAACAGCGTGATCCGGAATATAATCTGGATCAGCACCAAAATTTAATCCACTGATTTTTGTGAAAACTGCGACATTTCCTGAACATTTCATCCAAATCTGTTCATCGGTTTTTACCTCATGTTTGCTAACAGACAAACAAACCAACGGACACAACCGGAAACTAAAGGGTCACATGTAGGAGCAGAGACAAGTTTTTAACAACTTTGAAATCAGTCGTGATCACCCTTGATCTGAGAGACGTCCAGCTGTGCAGTTTAACATTCCTGTTATCCAGCTGCAGTGTTCTGTGACCTGTGACCTTTGACCTTTGACCGGATCACCACCATCTCTCGTTCCTTGGGCTGCATTTGATGTTTCCTGAAAACTTTGTGAAAATCTGTTCCTAACTTTTGGATTAATCTTGTAAACAGACAGACGGTGCTGAAAACACCACCTCCCTGGTGGAGGTAATCATAATAAGGTCTCCCAGGGATCTGATAACTTGGCGGAAGAGGAAATCTCTATTAACTTTGGCCTTTTCCCTCTTCTTCTCTTGCCAAATAGCTCATTGCAGCTTCATGCACACAAAGTGGTGTGTGTGTGTGTGTGTCCAAAACAGGAAACATGGAGTAGTAATTACCTCTGTTAGTGTTTATAGATGGCATAGCAACCTAAAAACCTGCAGTCGGCTTTGCTTCACTTTTAAAGCTCGTTTTGCGCTCAGTTTTTTTTTTTTTTGCAGCTTGTGGTTGGCTGCTCAGTCACACACACCTGTGATGTTTACCTTTTGTGCTCATGGGAAAGTAGCCGTAGGATCCCATCTGTGATCGGCGTGAAAGATGTTTGGAGGCGGAGTTAGCAACATTTACACTCACAGCCTTTATCCTTTTGGTGAATTTCAAAATAAAGCTTTGGACTCGGCTGCATAAAACATAATTATATTTCCATATTTTTAGAGCTGTAGACTGATGATAAATGCTTCCGTACAAAGGATATAGTTATTATTTTTGCCTGCCGCCAAAAGACGAAGGCAGATGATAAAGGTGTTGCCTGTATGTGAGTATGTGTTTGTTAGCAAAATATCTCCTGAACCACAGGATGATTTTAATGAAACTTTCAGGAAATAATCACTGGATGAACATCTACAACTGATTAACCTTTGGAGTCCATTCAATTCAATATGGCCACCAGTTTATCGCCATTAGCCAACACAAAAATGACTTTAATTTAGCCAGTTTGACAGATATTGAGCTAGGTTTGACCAAAACGGCTACAATCCTTTCTCAGGATAAGATGATTTTAGTCTAAAACTGGCATGAAAGGTGGCGATATGCATTCCTTGAAGGAATGCATATCGCCACCTTCAAGGAATGCTAGCTAGGCTTTTAATCATTGACGCTCATGCTTGGCTTTATGGTTAATCTGTACCGTATTTACCATAAAAAGCAACAAACAGCAGGAATCTTCTCCTGCAGCAGAGTGATTTAGGCTGGATTTATTGATTTTTCTGTGCCAGGATATAAAAAATAAGCAGAAAGTGAATCTATATCCTGTGAGTCACGGACGGTTCGGTGTCAGTTTGTTAGATGCATAATAAACCTCTGAATGTTCAAGGCCAGTGCACCTAACGCTGTCTTGTTTGTCAGCGTTTCGCTCCAGAAGCGATTTTCCAGTTCAGATATTCATATTTGTCCTCCGCCGACAAGGACAGGATCAATGAGCGTCTTCCAGATGACGTTCACCGTCTCACAGGAGAGCTACGAGGCTTCTCGCCAAACATTACTAGCTTCAGTGGCATTTCATTTCACTGTTTTCTCCTCGGCTTGTTGCACCGTGTGCCCTCTGAGGTCGTGTAATATATAGTATAAGACAATGCAGAGCTGCTAGTCTGTAAACCTCGGAGTACTGTAAAATCCAAGGACGCTTCCTGTTTATCACTTCTCCTTCTAGAGCTCGAAGAGCAGTTTTTATTTGCTGTTAATCGATTTTTACAGGATTCCGTATTAAGGAGTAATTATTACCATTGGTGCTAACAGACCTGGGCTGAATCAGGCAGCACATCTCTGTGACATAATAATGAAAATATGCTTCATAAAATATGAATTTAATGTCAAATATTTGTAATGGTGTCAGATTTTTAACCTCTTTATTGACAAGATGATGCATTTTAATATCTTTTCCTTCACAATTTGCTTCCTAATTATTATTTTTTTTAGGAAAATGTTTATTTTATCACATCTACACTCAGGGCTTGTTTGCGCAGGTAGTAACAAACCACTGTAACATTTCAAGTGACCCACGTTTTTGTCGAAAAGATTATTTTTTCCTACAGAATAGAGTGCCTCCTTGAAGTTATAAAACCATGGAGTTTTCAGATCAGAGCTCATTTTTACATAACCTGCAAAAGTAAAGTGGAATAAATTGCTTCCTTTCATGAAAGTGAATGTAAGAAATCCCAATCCCAATAACTTTTATGCATCTGCAAATAGAACCTTAACATTATTAATAATTTGGTTGTCTTTAAAGCTATAATTCTGCAGGAGCAAACGTAGGGACGTCCTGAGTCTTCATCCTATTCTTTATTACTGAATTTATCCCTCTGGTTGGTCATCCTGAGTGATAAATTCAGTTGACTTTAGATTGTCCTCTACGTTGTTGTGCTACGTCCTGTTAGCTTTAAGCGTTAGCTGCACGAACTGAGTGGATTCAGCAAAGTGTTTGCATTTGAATCTCTAATTAAATTGGTGGCATTGAAAATAGCTCTGTCACTGACAGGTGCACAGGACTGCTCTCATTTTTGAATCCATTAAACATTTTGCTTCCACACAGTCCCTTGCAGCCGGTGTCAGGTGGAGGACCGCTGTAGACCGTAGACATGTCGGCACGGCTGCTGCGTCATGGCGGCGCTGATGTAAAACCCGAGACAGAAGGTCAAGAACAGAGATTGGGAGCAGTCCTTCATCGGGACCCAAATCCAAAGAAGCATGTTTTATTTTTAAGTTGTTTTAAAACAAAGAAAGTGTTGTTAAGAGCAAGATTTTGATACTGAGGTTAACTACATTAACTACCAGTTCAACCCCAGGAAGCTCAGCTTATAAAAGGTCAATAATTAGTACAAACTACAAGAAAATTACAGAGACTAAATAATTGGAAACAACATTTCATAGGCAGACGTGAAGCTGAACAGGCAGGCAGACCCGGCGCTGGTCAGGATGTAATCTGACCACGGTGTGTTTGTCTGATATTAGCCTCGTGTCCTTCTACACACCGACAAGAATTTGAAACCTCTCCAGACCCTACAACGCTTCCATTAAACCGGCTTCGTTTACCTGCAGATCTTCTACCTTAACGATGAATAAGAACTCATTCATGATAGAGTTTGACACCATATATCCGATTTTTTTAAGCTGACCGGTAAATATTTTTGATAAGGTATTTTTTTTTTTACTGTGAATGCTGTGAAATGAAGTTACCAGATGCTTTCGACGCACACTTCCTCCTCTGAAAGAGACGCCATATGCCAAATTCCCTCGTGTTTGAAACTTTAATGATTTCGAGCTTGAGGTAATTCATAAAGACAACAGTAATCATGTGCGTTCATGCATGCAAGGAATGCATGAGATTATTGTGTGGGCAGAAACGCACACCTAATTTACCCTCTAGGAAGAAATTTAATCCACATTCAGTCCACTTTTAATCCCATAAACCACTGTGGGTTCCCACTGAATCACATTTAAGTTTTTCTGCATGAAGTCCCTGAGAGGGACAGCATATAATGTTGCACAGGTCCACAGTAAAGCTTCTCTCCTCCTCCTTGAGTACTGTATCTACACAACAGATGGTGCATAAGAAGGGATCAGAGTCCAGGACGCCCTTTAAAGACAACTAATAGTGTGTTAAGTCCTAAAGATTAGAATGTGTCTGCATGTAGAGAAAGATGGCTGAACATCTGATGAACAGGTTGCGTCGGAGTGAAGGTTAGCATCAAATCATTTCTTACAAGATTATTCAACGTGGTCCTCCCATGACACTTGCTACACAGGGACTGTGTGCAGGCGATATGTTTTCCTCTTGAGACATGACATCATCTTTTAGCTCCAGCAAACCCCCCCCCCCCACTCTCATTTAGTTGTAACCCTTGCAGTTATGTTGCTGTCACAGGCGGACTGCTGTCCAATCACCCCAGAACAGCCACGATGTGAAGCATTTATCCCAATGAAAGTTGGCCCTGGAGCTTCGCCGGGTCTCATTTTTGTTGGACAGTTTTACACC
>NC_051444.1:4800775-4817841 GCF_001649575.2 Kryptolebias marmoratus
CCCCCCCCCCCCCCCCTCCCTGTCCAAAAATGTCGGGACTTTGTGTAAACTGTAAATAAAAACAGAAAGAAATGACTTGGACATGTGCACACAAAGGTCATTTTAAATTTTATGGCAGCAACACATCTCAAAAACAGTTGGAACAGGGCCAGGTTCACCCCTGGGATGCCTCCCCTCTTCTTTTAACAGCGGTCTGTAAATGTTTAGGACCTGAGGAGAGCAGCTGCTGGAGGTTTTGTCACATTCTGCTGTAGGACTCTAGCTGTTCAACAGTCCTGGCTCTTCTTTCAGAATGAGAGCAGATGTTGTTCTGAAACCTGTATATTCTACATATATTCTACATGATCTACATGATCTACATATATTCTACATGATCTGGCTGTTTAATGTCGCAGCAGGGTCGTAGTCCAACGTCTAAAGCACACGTGTCAAACTCAAGGCCCGCGGGCCAGATCCGGCCCTCTGTAACATTTCATCCGGCCCTCTGTAACGTTTAGATTTCATTCGATCCGGCCCTCTAGTTTACATGACCTCTTCTTATTTTGCTTAAAAAAACTGAGCCTAATTAGTGAAGTTTTCTCTCGACAGTGACTTAGAAGCCAACAATATATACTTTTAATTTCTGTATGATCAGGTTTTTGTTGATAGCTTTTTAAAAAATCTGTTTTAATGTTAAAAACTTCATTTAAAAGCTGAGCGAGGCGTAAGAAATGACTGCTAATGATGAGCTTTTTGAAGTTTGATCTATTTGTCTGTGTTCATTAAAGTCTGTTTGCTCTAAATTCAGTATAATCTGTAACTGGGAGAAGGTCATGGATATTTCTATATGAATGATTTGACATAATACATCTAAAACCAAGGTTAATTTATGTAATTTTCAATAAATATTGATCGTGATTGGCCCTTGGCTAGGACCAAATTTTTAATTTTGGCCCCCTTGTGTCACTGGGTTTGACACCCCTGCTCTAAGGGGACTAAAAGACTGATGGAATTTTAGTTATTTCAAGTAATTGACTCAGATTTAACTTTATTCTTTAATATATCAAAACTGTAAAATACTTCCATAGTTTAGTTCTTCATCTACTCAACTACTAAGTTCATTTTGTTTTGTTTTTTAAATAAAAGAAGTTCAAATCAGAAGAGCTTCCTACAGTTGTGAAGGGTTGGATACATCTGACAGTTATTTCGAAGAACATTGTTTTGAATAATGAGCTCCACCGTTATATAATGTATGCTAATTGCTCATGGTGACCTAGTTTTACATAAATTACTGTCAGCTGATCCTCTGACTTGTTTGTCGCAAACATCGTTCTGCACAGAGCACTTAGCATGTCCTACTTTTCAAACTCAGCCTTCTCTTCCTTGTTCTTTTCCCTCTGGCTTCAGGTCCTATCGTTCATCAGTTTAATCTGCATAGAGACCATCAAGATGTGCGAACCCTGTGAAGGGATCTACTTCTTCGAGTTTGTCAGCTGCAGTGCCTTCGTGGTGACGGGAGTTCTCCTCCTGATCTTCAGCCTGAACCTCCACATCAAGGTCCCCCAGGTTAACTGGAGCATCACGGTACGCACCGATGTCGAGACCTGGGATTTTGTTGCTTCCCGATAATCAGCTGCAAGTTCAAAACAGCATCTTGGTAACTTTACAGTAAAAGCTTAAGCAGATCTCATGCAGTCATGTGACTGGATAGACACATAAACAGGGAGGGCTTTTGATTACCTTTAGAGAGAAATTTGACAGAATCCATCATAAAATCAATGGCAGTCACAGGCAATCCACATCATACTCTGTGGTTTTCTCTTCCATTATTAGATGCATCACCAAAATGATCTTAGTCTGCTGGAAAAATCTATTCCTAATGATCTCTGCTGCCTGTAACAGTTCTATGACGGCTCTCTGACATAAAAAGAGACTGCCCTCATTATTCTTATGGCAATAAAACTTTCTGAGTAAGAACACGGAGAAGATGTGTTTTCTCCAGCTCTCAAAGGTCTTTTGTTTTGTGGTTTTATCTGTTACTATCCTGGGAATGTCTGCTGATGTCTTGAGCAACATAAATGGGAAAAGAAACTTTTTTTTCGGAATGACTGTTGTCGTTCTAACAGATGAAACCCTCCATTTTCAGTTTTCTTTCTTGCAAAAAAACAACTCGAAAAATCTGGTTTGTAATCCTCAGTTTTTGCTGCTAAAGTTTGAAATGTTCAAGTTTTAAAATAATGGAGAAATTTATGACAAATCTGTGATGCTAGTTGTATTTAACTAACACAAGAATAATATCTTGCGGGGCTTCAACTGTTGGAAACTCAAAATTAGTGAGAAAATAGGTGAATCCTCAGCTGCAGTCCCACCGAATTCTTAGTGTCTGAAACAAAACAACCAGCAAGCGATGCAGCCGTTTTGTTTGAGCAGTTTTTAAAAATCATGGCCTGTTTTTGTGTGCATGTCTTGAAAACCTGTATTCTAGACCGTGCACATGCACATTTGGACCATTATTATTATTATTTATTGTTGGTGTCGTTTTTAAAGCAGGCCATTCAGGGCTGTGGGTTTGGAGAGTTCATGTGCCGGTGTCAGAATACAGCTCTAATGCTTTAGAGTTACAGAAACTCAAACTGAGAAGAGTTTGAGATGCCCACGACAACTCTGCAATGTTTTTGAGAGTTTGAAATTCAAGCAGCAAGATTGCAAGCCTCTGCGATTTGTGAGGAAAATGAGAACCCTCACGAAACTTTGGAAACATTTTGGAGACTCCTGTGCAAATGCTGATTGGCAATTAGTCTTCATCTTCTTCATCAGTCACAGCCCAGTGAAACATCACCATGAAACAGAGGTTTTAGCAGCAATCGCACCAAAAGGATGTACTGATCTTCTGATTCTGTTTAGGGAGAAGGTTTGATCAATAAAGCACGAGCAGCTGAACTTCATTTCCACCCATTTAATAAACTTTGGCACAGTCTATATTTACTTTTTGAGCAGAAACTGAACCACGTTGGCTTTACCAGAACCACCTTTGCTAGAAGACAGCAGAGCTGGAGAGGAAAGCAAGCAGATTTTAAAGACTTGCATTGTCAGCTGTAAGCAAATGAGCTGGTTAGTGTTCTCCAGCAGATTCTGGCATGCTTCCTGGTTTGCCTACACACCAATGTGCTTATATGTGTGTGTGTGTGTGTGTGTGTGCGTGCGTGTGGTAAAATTGTCTCCCAACAACATTTCCAGAGGCCACACAGCTTACAGTGCATATCGTGGCAAAGGAGTGGATGTCCAAGTCCAACCACAGCTCTCAGATTTCTTTCTGGTTTTCTCTGTTCAGTGTTCCACCTCAAACACAAGAAGAAGGTGGGTTCTGGTTTCTACCAAAGGAAAGATTTTACAGTCCTGGAGAGGCCGCAGGCGATTGAAGGGGCTGATTTAGAGATGTTTTCTTGATCCCTTTGACCGTTTGCGCTGCATATAATCAAAAATCATCCTGTTCACACTTCTGAGGAGTTGTTTTTGTGTAGCAACATCTAACAGCATTAATGCTGACTCAGCATTCTGACTCAGCATTCACGCTATCGTTTTCCTGTTTTTTATTTTTCTGTACTTTTTTGTTTTAACTTCATTTACATAGAAATAATTTTAGATCTCTTCAGTTTCTGCAAAAACATTTTTCTCTTTGAAATCTGCTTCAGCATACTTTTTCTTTTCTTGTCTTCTTTTGCTACCTTTAGCTTTTAGCTAGTGTTCAGCTTGTTTTAACTTCTAGCTATCTGGCTTTTACCTAGCCTCTTGTTAAATTTAGATTTAGCTACTTTTAGTATTTAGTTAGCTATCTGTGAGCTAACCTTTTGCTATATTTAGCTTCCAATGAGTGTTCTGCTTCTTTTAGCTTTACCAGCTGAGTTTCAGCTTCTTCAGCAGATTTCAGCTCTCAGCGTTCACACCACAGTTAACGTATTATTGTTCAAGTTAAGAACTCAGCCCACAGGAATGTTCCTTAAGAGACTTCATACTTCACCCGGCTGAAGTTTGGCTGCTTGAAGTTTGCTGAAAATGTCGTTATTATTCAGAAAAGTATAAACAATTGAAGGCCGACGGGTTCTGTGTTACAGTATGACACAAAACCCACTCCACTTTTATTTGGATTGTGCTCTGTTGCAGAAAAAAAAACAAAAAAAACTTGGCCTTGATGTTACTTTCTACGTTCCACGTCTTCTGCTCTCACTCCAAACCCACAAAGGTTGGTGGCCCTCCACGGTGTTGGCTCAGCCTCATGCCGAGTGTGGCAAAGTTCAACGCTGCTTCAGTCACAATGGGCCCCTGGGAATTTTACCATTAGTGCAAATTTCAGAGCAGCAACCAACATTTAACCCTTTTGTTTCCCAACTACAAACTGTGCTGACAGCAGTCCTCTTTGGAGTAAGAAGTTGTGTAATTTGGTTCAGAATGTCAGAAGAATTAAGGTTTTTAAATATATACGCTCTTAGTGTCTCTTTTAATTTTTCAAGGTAGTTTTGGCTGCATTGAGTGGAAATCTGGGTTTTGATTAAACTCCCACCTCTTCTTCTTCTTCTTCAAAAAACAAAAAAGAATTCAATCTTGGCACCTTGTGAAGCTGTTCAGTAATTAAAAGTGATTAAATTAAACTTCAAGGTTTGGACCACCTGGTGTGTTGTTTCCCCACTTCATAGCCAGATGAGAGCCACACTGAGGGATTCTGGGATAGAAGCAGAACAACAGACACGCCAAGAGAGGAAAACAGTGATGCCGTTACGCTCATTTCAGAAAGAGAGCAGCAGTTTGAATCCCCTCGTTGTTTTGTTCTGAGAAGAGTCAACTAGTGGTGGGGGCTAATCAGAGAACACTTTAAATAATTCATCTTTACCCACCGTTTTGAATCGTGCAGCTTCAGTCGTCACGTATCGCTCCATTTGTTCTCACAGGTGGCCATTTTGAAGCCAGGGGGGAATCTCTTAAATTCTTCTGTACACTGTTTGTTTATCACCAAACAAAAGTTAGACAAATTTAGCTGCTAACGTCGTGATTTATTCATCAGGCAACAGCTTCATCCCAACAGCTGCTGATCACAGAGGAAGTTTTGAATTATAGTGAAGCTTTCTTAACGTACACAGCTTATAGATGCTTTTATTCAATGAAAGGCCTAGAATTCATTGAAGGAATGCATATATCATAAAATAATCTTATGATGTGAAGTTGTAGCTGTTTTGGTCAAACCTTGTAAATGACGATATGCACGAATTAACGCAAGATCTTATGAGATGTTTCAGCTCCTGGAGTGAGTGTTGTAGATGACTCAGCTACCACCACACCAAACTTTAACTCTGAGTTGTAGCCATTTTTTGTGTTTCCAAAGGTCAGTTGTTTGTGGCAGCCATCTTGAATTGGGTTGACTCCAAATGTTAATCAGTTGTAGATGTTTACTCATTAAAATCCACCCAGTTCTTCATTGGATATTTTGCTAACAGACAGACCAACAAGCACACACAGACGAGAACACGATCGCCCGTTTGACGTCGGCAGCTGGCCATAAAAAGCTTCTTTCTCTGATCTTTCCTGGTAAATATGCAAACAGAAGAGGGGCTGAAGTTGGTATTTTATGAACAGTTCATACCAGAAATGAACCCAATAAAAGCTTTCTTGACCACCACCCAGGCACACAAGAGTGCTGAAAAACTTGCCTTTTTTTCTCCGGCCTTGATTCGAAAGACGTTTTTGTCTTCCTGAATAAGTCTCTCTCTGGTCCTGTGAGGCTTTCTGCTGCCGTCAGGAGAATAGATTTCATAATCAGTGCTCTGCTGCTGCCTTTAGGGTTTCCATAGTTACACTTCAATGAATATTTCAAACTTGAGAGCACAGCAGCAACATACAGTGAGACGGAGCTGCTAACAAGCACTGCAGGAAAAAAACCCGAAACATTCCCTGTTTTTCCCCTGAGCTATAGGCGTATCCTACATGCTCCAAATAAAAGGATCTGTTAGGCCGATTTTCACAGAAACTCTAAAAGTTGCATGGATGTCAGACCTTCAGCAGAGTCTTTAGTGTCCAGATGACATGAGAGGAACATTTACAGACCGGTTCATAATACCTCTCTGTCTAAAACATGTCCTCCATTAGTCATCCAGACATTACTGTACAATAAGTAATTTAAAAGTGTTTATTGCACTTGTTGGCTTCGATAATTTTATTAGGTCTCCTTTGGGCTGAACTGTTTATGATAAAGATTCAAAATCCAGGGTTGTTACAGAATAAGATAACATTGTCTGTGTTTTAAAGTGTAATAATACTTTGAAGAACTCCAAACATCCTTGAATCCGAAGGTTTTTAAAGCATTTATTGTTGTGAACCTGGACCGGCAGGAAGGAAAGGAAGCATTCGTTGAAGCTGCAGTTTGGTTGTTTTAAATCCCCTTTTTTTAACATCCTGGTTAAAATGGGAATTAAATGAGAAGGAAGTAAAGCAGAAACGCTGCATATTTGTGGAACTGAACTGACCACATCTGGGGGTTAAAATCATAAAACGGAGCAGAAGTTTCCCCAACATCTGAGCAGGACATGAATATATAGAAGGCCATTTCCTGTTGGACCGGTTGGACAACAGATGGGTTTTTATGTGCGTCGTGAGCAATTTATTATGTCCATGTTCGTGTTCCTGGTAATCCCTGAGTCCCTCTGCATGTGTGGTGAGGTTGGACAAAGGTTACATTTATAACCCTGCTATTTATTGACTGTGCCAGTTCGCATGTGGCCGTATGGTTTCATATCGATCACTGATGGGTGGAACATTGTCAGACGGGTTATTTCTTCGCTGGCCTTGTGTTTAACTGTCTGCTCAGCGTTTGTGACATGGCCATTGTTTGGGCCTTGTGGGTCATATGAGAGCCCTCGTCTGTAATGATTACAATCATGCGTCTGATCATGAGGTCCGAGCCCAGTTCCCCGTTAACCCTTTTCTGACTGAGCAGCTGAAAAACAGATCTTTCACCTCGTGTCCGAAACAGCAGAGGACGGAGCGTGTTTGTGAAGCGGGTGTGTGTGTGTGTGTGTGTGTGTGTGTGTGTGTAATATGAGAAGCTAGGTGACTTTTAGGTGTGTTCTGTTTTTCAACTCGTGTTTTTTACACTTGAATGCAGTCCGTCTGGTTGGTTAAAAGGGTGGAAGTAAACTCTTTGTGTGCCCAGCAAAAGAACAACACCATCCAGGATGTGTTTCTACGGCTGATATGAGCTTAAATTGTGTCGAAAGGCCACAAATATTCTCATCAGCATCCACACCTCTATTGTGCTAACATTAACGTCAAGTATTTAATCTAGTTTAGGAGAATAGTTTGGTGTGTGGGAATATAATTGCCCAGAGCAATCAGGAGTTAAAGGGCAAAATGAAACTACAAAATAAAAGCTCTTCCTGGTAGCACACCAAGTTTTAACTCCCTATCTGTAAGATTTACTGAGATATAGACATTTTTGTGTAGGCTAAAGTTGATGACCTGCGGCAGCCATTTTGAATCAGGTTGGCTCCAAAAGTGAATCAGCCAATAATTACTTTCTGGGAGTTTCACTAAAGCCTGTCCAGAGGTTCAAGAGATATTTTGCTAACGGAACAGACAAACAAACACACAGATATTAGCAAAAACATTATCGCTCCACTTTTGCCTTCTGCAGCAGGAAGTAAAGAAAATAAAGTTGTGTTAAAAACTTTGAGCAGTTTAAAGTCCTGCCTCAGCAGATCTAATTCACACACATGTCCTGGAATCAGCCCTGATGCATGTGGCCATGTGTTTCCCTGCAGGACCTGGTCAACACGGCTTCCAGCACCTTCTTCTTCTTCTTGTCGTCCCTCGTGCTGGCCTGCATCAACAACAAACTGGGAGCTGAAATCGCCTCGGTGGTGAGTCGTCACGACAAACCTGCCTCGTTGTTTTATCCTGTTGGCTCGGTTCAGGAGCCGCGCGCTCGTGTGTGTTTTTATTTGCCGTTTGAATGACTTGTCCTTGTGCTTCCTCTTCCTGCGTGCAGATCTTTGGCTTCCTGGTGACAGGCGTGTACGGCGTAAACACCTTCCTGGCGGTGCGTCGGTGGCGCCGTGGTAACGGGTGCCAGGGGGCAGCCCAGGCCAGCGAGTACATCCGAGCTCGCACGGCGTCTCGCGGAGAAATGGAGGCACGACCCGAGCTTGCGTGAGAGCCGGCGGACAATGAGAAGCACTTAGCAGAAGGCTTCACACAGGCAGCTGACTGAGACGGACGCGACTCCGCCCTTTGATTTCTGCAGCTCTGCTACTTAATCAATATTCATTTTAGAGCTGGAGATGAACTTTGTGGCTTTTTATAGCAGCCACGAAGGCTGCTTCTTGCATAAACACAGATGAAAAGCAGCGTAAAGGACAATGGTGACGAAGAGCTGCAGTAACAGCTGATTTCACGCCTTCAGCTCTGGAGGCTGAAAATGTTTTTCTCTACGAATGAAGCTGAGTTTTGACTGAAGGTTGATGTTTCTACAGTTTGCTTTCCATGGTGACTCCAGTGGTAATAAATGTTACCGTGGACCAGGATTCCACCCCGCAGAACCCCGCAGCACCCTGCAGAACCCCGCAGCACCCTTCAGAACATCGCAGCACCCTGCAGCACCCTGCAGAACCCCGCAGAACCCTGCAGCACCCCGCAGCACCCTGCAGAACCCAGCAGCACCCTGCAGAACCCCGCAGCACCCTGCAGAACCCCGCAGCACCCTGCAGAACCCCGCAGCACCCTGCAGAACCCAGCAGCACCCTGCAGAACCCCGCAGAACCCCACAGCACCCCGCAGCACCCCACAGCACCCCGCAGCACCCTGCAGAACCCCGCAGAACCTCGCAGAACCCCGCAGCACCCCGCAGAACCCGGAGCACCCCGCAGAACTCTGCAGAACCCTGCAGCTCCACACACAGTACCATCACTTCCATCGGTTTTTAAGGCCAGTAACAGAACGTTCTCTTTAGAGATGCAGACACATGAAGTTAACTTTACAAGTGATTTTTATCTTCTTACCTTAAAATATTAACTCTTTAGCTGCCAGCAGACAAACAGTAACAGAACAGGGTTCTTCTTAACTAATAAAGTCAGGCAAAACCAAAATGTCAAGTTTTATCATGAATAAAAACAACATCATCCAAGAGGTTTTAGGTGATCAAATTACTCCCATCTGTTGAAGCTCAGGTTGTGCACTGTCCGAAGGAAGGTTGTTGAAGTCTTAGATCATCAGGTAATTTCACTTCACCTTTACCTTCAGGCTTTAGCTTTGAAATAAACTCACGGCTAGCTTAGTCCATTCCATCCACTCAACAGACCTTTAAGACCTTTGATTCTAAATATTCTGAGACTTGAATTCTCGAAAACGAAGTGTTTTGTGTCAGTAATTTGAAATAGTCGCTTCTATCAACCGGTGATGAGTGTCTTGATCCCTTTGCACATATCCAAGGCTGAGAATGACTTCAGCAGAGCCTGCAACGTTCATCTCAGGTGTTGACACCGCTTCTCCTGTTTGATACTCAGAAAACATCCGAAAGAAAATCACTGGGTGCCTCCACATCTGTTCTAAAGCTCAACCATGCAGAGAACCAAAACAGATTGCTGAAATGCTTTTGGTTTGGCCAGCGGACCTGTGGCATCTTGAGAAATAGCATCATTTTTTTTTTTTTGCCTATGAAAATGAAGTTTTCATCTCTGTGCTTTTCTGAATTTGCTCCTCGGGGTAGTTCACTGCTGTCCGCTTGAGTAGATTCTCTAAACTGACTCTTTGGCTCCATCTTCTGGTTTTCTTTCACTGCAGCTCAGGTACTGCGTTAGTATTTATGAAGGAAGGACCTGCTAATACAAATGAATGAAATGCTCATTAAAATGTTTGCTTAAACAGGCATTTATGTTTAAATTAACCTATAATGTTCTCTCGGTTTGACACCTGACGTATAGAAGACAATCATTTTTATATTTATGTTGTAACTTCCATTAGTGAATGTTTTTCAGTGATGCATTAAACACATGTACAGCAGCGAAGTCATACAAGTAAATTCCGCTTTTTAGTTCTATAAACTGACCATAAAGTGTATTTGTTAAAACCTAATTACAGTTTTCTCTGCGTACAACTGTTTGAAGAACCTGTGAGATAAAAACGCTACTTTCTGTATTTTGTGCACCTTCCTTTCACTTTAATTCTGTTTGCTTTTGGTAATAAATACCCCGGGGTTTATCTCGTACGGCCAAAAAGCTATGCTTGGTTGGATTTCAGAGTGAAATAAATAATTCCATGATGTCATGGCTTTTTTTATTCAAACATTTTTGCACAAAAAAGACAATACATTAAAACCAAAACACATTGGTTTAATAACGTATAAAAAGGACAGCAATTAAGTGAATATGGATTTTGTTGCAAAACACAAGAAAAATGTTTCTTTGACTTTTTAAGGTAGTGAATCTTTTAGAAGTCGCTATTAGTTTTTTTATTGCTTGTGAAAATGTAATGTTTCAAAATTAAATGGATTTCACAGGACGATCAAATTTAATCGTGTGGTAATTAGCATTAATTAAGCTAATTTGCTTTAATTAGTCTAATTAGCATCAGTTTTCTGCAGATCTATTAGCATATAGCATCAACCTGAACACCTTTATCGTACTGAAACTCGTACGCAGATGTCTTCTTCTTCTTCAACACATTAATAACTCAGACTGGCTGAAAGTCCAGGTTTATTCTAACTGAAGCTGATGTTCTGTCATCGGTGCTGTTGGGGCGATCATGTAGTGCCGTGCGTCACATTAACAGACACCGAGGCTTCTAAGTGTGTCAGATTTTTCAGTAGCTTTTAATGAAGAATCAAACATACAAATCGATTAAAAAAACAAAGTGTTTTTCACATGGGTTATGTTTAAGCAGCTCGAGTGTTGAAGCTGAAGTACAAACTGAAAAAGAAGCAAAGACGGTTTCTCAAACTGTAAATGTGGATATTTTTTTATAAAATCGGTGCTTTTGGCTTCATTTTTGTTCAAATCAGCACCTAAACAATAAACCAACATATAATGTCACAAACTGAAAAACTCAGGCAGTCTTGGTTTAATTAAACTTCATTATTTATAGATGAAAAAAGGTTTATTAAAAAGGTTTTTAATTAACTAATTACACTCACAGTACGGTGCAAAAGTCTTGAACCACTCGTCTTTTCTTCAGATTTTTAATCAAAATGCTTCTTGTATTTATTTTAAAGGCCTTCAGAAAAACAGGATTTGTTGTGACGAGGCCATCGGAACAGTTTTAATCAATTTCTTAAAGCAAAACTGCACTTGGCGGCTCAGAGAAAACCCACATGAACTTCACACTTTTCACAGAATTTAACATGCGCCATTAATGAAACACGTTCTGCACGTGTTTCCAGAGCGATTTTCAACAAGTTTTCCCCCATCAGACAGGGAAAACAGTTAAATTAAAGTGGTTCTTTTTTGTTTGCTTTGTTTGTTTGTTTTGTATGGGTAAAGTAATAAGAACAAATGATGTCTTTGCTACAGGCTGCAAGTAACAAAACGCTTAAAGATATGTTTTTAAAATTATTCTTTGCTAAATTGTTGGAGACAACACTGCAATTTTTTTGCAAAATCCTCTAAAAACGATCAGATTGTGCAAAAATAGAGTGAAAAAGCAAAGATTTGTAAAGATTCCAAGAAAGTTTGCCTTATTTTAAGAAGTAAAAAGAAGAAATAAGGGATGTGTTTAGGACTTTTGCACAGTACTGACTGTAGTGGTTTTTTCACATAGTGTCACTCGATTATTTCAGCATTTTCATCTTTTTGCATAAATCAGCTCTGCTGGTCATCCTTCACATCTGTTTGAGATTTTATGGATGAAAACATGCTGAAAAGTGTCAAAAAGACCTTGTGACAACAAAAAGTTTATTTTATATTTCCTAAAAAGTTTTTTTTTTTAGATTTCTGCCTGACAGCAAACATATCTTTCCTCAGTTTAACTTTGCAGTTTAAGATTAGAAATGATAGAAATTCACAGCTTTTAAAAGTATCAAAAGATCTGGTAGAAAATTAAATTGAACTGAATAAAATGTTTTTTTTATCAACCCAGACAATAATAAGGCAATCACTGCGGATATGGGAATAAAACTTCATCTTCTAACCTTAAAGTAAAAACCAGGAACATGAATAAACTCAAGTTTTGTCACTAGAATGAACATCTAAACCAACCTATGCCAGAATTTTGTTTCCCCTTTTTCTGCATGTTTCAGTTGTTCTACATCTGCTGGTGAAAGTAAATGTCTGAGGCACAGCTGATGGGATCGGGTTGTGAGTTTCACCGGACTGAAACACTTTCAGGTGGCTGCAGACGGCGGCTCAGCAGGGGTCACTTCTCCACATCCGCTGGGGAGTTTTAATCTGAGTCGGAGTCTGAAAACTCGTCTGAAGGGCAGAAGTGACAAAACACTGTGTTAGGTTCTTACTTCCTGTATGTTTTCTGTGGAATAAGAGACACTTCTGCAAAACTCTACATGAACAATCCTGTTACCAAATAAAAAGAAAAACTGATTGAAAGTTTAGCAATATTTGAATAAAGTTTATAGACCCCTCTTGGCTCGTCAGACATGCATGAATGATTGAAGCAGCTGTAAAAATAACTGCTGTTTTGCAAAATGGTAAAAGGCAAGAAATGACTCAGTTCATCGTGGATGGAATCAAATGCAGAAAGATGAACCTTTGCATGTCTGAAACTTGAGCCGCCAGCTAAAGAAAAATGTTTGCAGTTGTTCCACACAAAGCACTACAGATAACACTGTCAACAAAAAGGGTTTTAACCTGCAGAACATTATTCTTCACAGATTGTATAACTGGGCGACACTAATAGACTTATAATGTAGATGCACTTTTTATATAAACAGCAAAAAACTATTTAAAAAAGTTTCTAAACACCTATTTTTCTGTTGTATTTGAAATATTTTTTTTGCATTTTTGAAATATGTGAAAACAAAATGATAGAAATGGAATGTAAATTTACAAAGCGTAAATAAAAGTAAAATTCAAGTTTTCTATTAAAGTATTTGTGTGCCTAACTTTTGTATTATTCCAGTTTTTATCAGTTATTGTATATGTATATGAAATGCTAAAAACTGTATTTAATTGTGGAAAGTTACTGTAATTTTACAACAGTTATTTAGTTTGTTTCCTGATGCATCAGTGGCTGGAGTATTTTGGTTTTTGTTTGTTTTTACTGTGTATTAAATATGTCATCAAAGTATTCTGCAAATCAAACTGAGCTGAAACTGGACATGAATATATTTTACTTTCTGTTATTTGTCATCGTATGGATGTGTGTTACACTTCGAGTCGTTACCTCTCTGTGCTGAAGGCTCCTCGTTGGACTCCCCTCCTTGTTTTAGGAAACTTGCCAGCTCATTAAAAATCAGATAAAAATCTAAGGCAAAAACAATGGTGGCAATAAACCCAAACACCTGTGAAAGAAAGGAGAAATGATGACGGAAGTGACTGAAATCACAGAGAAATGGGTCGAACTGTAAGCCATGTGTGTTGTGTTTCCTAAGCAACATGTTGGATGATCCTGATATGATGCAAGAGTTAAGAAATCTGCTTTACCCCGGCAGCTTTAGAGGAACCATCCGCGTATTTAGAGACGGCCATTATGGCGACGATGAAAAAAATGATGGAGGCCGTCACGCATCTCATGAAATCCTGTGAAGGAAAAACCCAAACAGAAACGGCTGCTCTGATTAAAACAAGCTGCAGAACGTGGCAGGAGGTTTCCTGTGAAATCGGCTCTCACCGTTAGAGGCCAGCAGAAACCTTTAAACCTCTCGTTGAATTTGGTGGAGTAAGCGAACAGCACAAAGACAGCAGCCAGGAACTCCAGCAGGGGGACCGTCACGAAGGCCGCTGCTGCTGACGCCGCAAAACACACGAAACATATGAAGCTGAGAGCCTGGAAAGACAAATAAAGAGGGGGGAGATAAAGTGAGTGATAGTGCAATGTTTCTGACAGAGGTTCTTTCAAAGCTTTCTTTGTGAAATCAGAGACAAGGTCGCATTTTTCTTTCTTGTCGTTTTTAAACCCATGAGAAAATATTCCACTGCCTCAGAAGTCCTGCAGCTTCAGACCCACTTCCTGCAGAGAGATCCAGCTGCTGAAGTCAGTGTTTATTCACAAAGTCCCTCTTTTTTATCTCTCACACACAAACTCTCTTGTGTAAACAGGCAGCAACATGAAACTGGAATAATGAAAGAGGAGGCTTTATGAGCTGTTAATTAGGAAGCAGGTGGGCCGAGCCCGTCTCGTCTTTGAAGCCCTCCACTAAAGGAGGTGGACAGGACACGCCATATCAGGGCAAATAAAAACCAAGTCCAGACGCTGTAATCTCAAGCAGCCACGACCATCTTGTCTTTGTCTGCGTCGACCTGAGGGTAGGAACGGTCTGCTGCAGAATCCTACCAGAGGTCTGTGAAATAAATCAACAAGAGTTTCTCAGAGGGTCTGACTCCATCCTCAGACATGTTTTCTTTCAAACTGAAGCTCGACGAACAGATCAAATCTTTACATTTTCTCTCTTTTTGGCAAGTGGAAGCTACAAGTGTCAACATTTATCAAGTTCTTCGGGTAATAAATAAAACTAAAAGGTAGAAATAATTGCCTATCATGTTGTCAAGATAGAATCCAGAAATATATTATGTGACAAAGAATTATATTTTCTTACAACTGACTGCAACTGTGACTCAGTGATATCACTGCTGGGTAAAAATCCTGTGTCTCCATTTGTCTTTATTTTTAGTTTCTGCGTAAATCAACTCGACTGGTCAGCGTTCACATCTGTTTGTGCTTTAGAGGATGGGGAACTAATGAAAAGTGTTTAAAAAAAAAAGCTTGTGACCTTGTGTCCACACTGATTATTTAGCTGAAAAGAAAAACTTTTTTTTGTTGTTTTTCCTGAGAAGTTGCGTTTCTGAGGGTTTTCTGCACAACAGCAATAAAATCAGAACTGCAGATGTTTTATTTCTTGTCTAAATATAAAAACAATAAATCGGTGCAGACGTTAGAAAGGGAATCTGAGTGGAGTTTTAATTTTAGTCTGAAGGAAGGCAAGATCACACTGAAAAATTTTTTGGTGTGCAGGCTGACTTGTTTGTCCATCATTTTGTTGCTTTTTGGTTCATTTTAGTATAACATATTATCTTTAGTTAGTTTTTTTGTCTTATGTGTTCATCTACAAGTCAAATAATGAAGACTAAGACTGTGATCTAATCTGTTTTGGATTTATTTTTTATGTGTTGAGTCATAAGTTATAATTTCATCAGAATATTGAAAACTCTGAGATAAGCACTGCATGACAATCCTGGATGAGGATTTTTGACAACGCTTTGTGTTGATATCACAGATCTCTGTGTCTGAAAGTGTTTTAAACACGTTAAGGAGAATCAGTGATTCAGCGTTCCTGTTGGCTGAGAATCCTCCTGAGAGCTACAGTTTCTGCTGTTCTGACACTCTGTGACTCCGTGAGCTCTAATGCCGGCTCAGCAGGATATGAGTCTGACTAATACTCATAAGAATGGCAGAGCTGTGGTCTGTTTTCCCTTTCGAGTCGCATAAAACATTCAGTGTGGCGACTGTGGGCTGATAAAGAGCCGCCTGTGAGCGTTCAGTAACAACAAGATGATAAAACTGTGACAGTTTATTCCAACGGGGAAAGCTTCTCGGCAACCATGAGCACAGATGGAACTGAAACGATAACAGATCCCCAAGTTTCTCACTCTGAAATAACGTGGAAGTCAATAACAACAGAAGCTCGCTCCAATCTGAACAGCTGACTGCTTGAAAATTGTTTGTTAAACTACTAAAACGTCTAAATTCTGCAAAACCCACGAGCCGTCTTCCTTTAACGTACAGGATTACAGTTATAAATAAAGCTTTACACGTGACGCACATTCAGATTAAAATAAAATCGTAGCGTTTCTCTTTTTATTGTTGTTGCTACAGTTTTAGTAGAAGTGCAGCTGTGGAGTTTTTAGAACATGTTCACCACTGAGCTTTTACTGTAAGGCCAATAATAACGCCTTAATTCACAGTTTTAATCAGGCAGAAGTAAAAATATCCATCTTTGCTATAGTTTGTTTTGGGCCTGCTGAGAAAGATGAATTAAGGAGAAGGAATCTGAAGTTCTTTGAGTCAAAAGAAATTCAAGGTCGTTCAGTCCGGCCATAAAATTGTGGAGGCGTTTCTGACTAAATCTGTTTTTCAGGTAGAACTTTTAACAACTGATGTACAGATTTGATGGGGGTTTTTAGCCTTTTATATGAAATATACTGAAATACAATAAATATATTGAATTAAAAAAGGATTACAGGGTTAAATGTCATTTAAAAAGAGCTCTATTTTAGATACAACACTAAGAATAGTCGTACGCATCATCGTATCAAACAGAATGAATGCATGAATCTTAGTAAGTTTTTTGTCCTCTTTTCTTTGCTGCTCGTTTGTCACAGGAGGTCTTCAGACTTAGGTCAGAAATCAAACGTGTATCTCAAATATCTAAAGCCGTGGGGTCCAAAGTTGGGCTTGTGAAACACCATCTGAAAGCTGATCTCCTGTATGAGAGGCAGGGGGGACACCCCGGACAGGTCACAAGTCCATCACAGGGACACATGGAGACAAACGAGACAAACAGCCATTCTGGTTCTCACTCTCTCACACCTGGTGACAAACCTGCAGGTGCTTCAGTTTCCTCCCACAGACCAAACCTCGCATGTTAGGTTCAATGGTTGTGTGTTTTTTTGGCCTGGTAACATTGTTTGTAGACTCTGCAGCAGTGACATTTTGTGGGTCGGAAGCTGAAAAGTTTTGAAATGGTTGGCCAGCAGTTCTGACTCCACTTCTCTGCAGGACACGCACAAACAAAAGCATCCTCATTTACAGACGTGCATTATCTGAAGCTGGGTGTCACGGTGGTTTCAGGCTGCAGATGGAGACTACAGACACCGAAGGAGCAGTGAAGAGTTTCAGGCTGCAGATGGAGACTGCAGACACTGAAGGAGCAGTGAAGAGTT
>NC_051444.1:4821992-4845748 GCF_001649575.2 Kryptolebias marmoratus
TCAGGCTGCAGATGGAGACTGCAGACACTGAAGGAGCAGTGAAGAGTTCAGGCTGCAGATGGAGACTGCAGACACTGAAGGAGCAGTGAAGAGTTTCAGGCTGCAGATGGAGACTGCAGACACTGAAGGAGCAGTGAAGAGTTTCTGGCTGCAGAGTGAAGCCAGAGCTGAGCGTCACGTGACTGAAGCTGCTCACATCGCCACCCCCCGTCCTCCTCCCTACCACACCCGACGCCCCCACTCCATATCAGACTGTATCAGTTCCTGGTTTGTTCAGATCCACACAGAAGAAAAGCTGCTGCGAACATTTGCTTTTGGAGTTTGGAGCTATGTTTGAAGTTTCAGAGGTTTATCCAAAGCAGGCTATCAATCCGTAACTGTTTGCGTTCAGTTTGTAGAATAAAACTGTTCAAATTACACAGAAATGTTAATTAATGCTGTAACCATAAAAGAAAAACGCGACCCAGCGGTTTTGGCATTCGTGCGTAAAAGTCGCGAAACTACATCCTGCACGATCGGAGTCCTTTGCGCGTTTCTTACCACTTCAGCAAGAAGCAGCATTCCTTTCCTGGAGGAGGCGAACTCCCTGCTGGGAAGGACGGACAGCAGGGCGGACTGGCGCGGCCCGTTGGAGTCGGGAGCCTCGATGTCCCCCATGAGTTCGTCTCAAACAGTTTCCGTCTCTGTCCGAACTCCTGGCGCAGCGGCTCCGAGCAGCGGGTTCAAGCCAGAGCAAGGAGGGAGGGGGGAAGAGAGGCTGTGTGGAGGCGTGAAGTTTTCAGGAGGTGGAAACGGAAATAATGACAGCGCGGAAACGCAGCGCGAGCTCCACATCTGGCTTCTCCAGATGTGAAACGCGCTGCCCACAGCTGCACGCGGCACAGCCCGGATATAACAGGGGAAATCAGCAGCTCATGGCGACAGGAGTTAAACCCATCTTTATTAGGACTGTTCAGAGACATTTCAACAATCAGAAACATGAAGAAAACAGTTTGAGTTGATTGAAACGTTTTAACACGTGCAAAACATCCTGCACATAAAACAATTATTAGTTTATACACTCATTAACAGGTTCTTTCCTGCTGTTTTTTTATTTAAGGTAGTCCTTTAAAAACCATTCATATGGTAGAAAACAAAACTTTCCTCAATTAAACTTCGAAATAAAGATTAGTGACCACATGTTTACCTTTAAAAAACAACCAAAGTGTCTGAAAGTTACTGGTCTGCAGGAAGTTTGTGTCTGAACGCCAAGCTCTGTCTTCGCGGCACTTCACCGCCTGGCTGGATCTCAGATTTTTATTCTTCTCATTTTACTCTTTTCTTTCACGTTTAGCAGCAGATTAAATGTCTTCTGCCTTGTCCTATTCGGCCATATTTGTTACAGACTACAGCCAGCCTAATGTAGGTCAATCATGCTACTCAAGCAGAGTCAGCCATGTGCTTTGTTTTCATTGAGTGCATACCCTCATTTCACAATTGCATATCAATACATCTGGAAAACTGCTGAAGCAAACTCTTTCAAACTGCACCATCTAATAGAGTTCAGGGTAATCTGTTTTATGTTTGATTTCATATTTTGCAACGAGTACCTTTAAATTAGTTCATTAATTAACTTGATTTTGTGTTTGACTTCTTTGCATGTTGAACGTGATGTTGTTGAAGAGCATGTAGCCGTCCACGAACAGCAGCCCGACCATCAGAAGACACACTACCTGTAAACACAGACCACATGCTGGCGTTAAGAAACACACTGAACAGCTTACAGCCAGTTTTACTTTAAACGTTAACACAACAGATCATTTTACCTTTACTTAAATATTTAAAGTTGTTACATTTAGAGTACAGAAGGTTTAAGGTGAGTCTTTGGGAAGTTAACACAAAAAAGTCAAAATCCTTAAGAGAACTGGAAAGACTTAAAGAGTTTTCTGCGTTTGACAGACTTAAAGGAGTAGTTCAGATAATTTGAGACAGGGTTCTGGAGAAAGGTTAAGAACAGATGATGTCTTACCTGTTGCAGATAGCTCTTTGAACATCCTCAGTTTGGAGAAAAAGAGTTTAAATCTGACCACAGGTGAGCAAACAGCTAGTCTGAGTCAAGTCAAACCAAACTCCAGTCTCAAAATGTTCACATCAGAGGGTTATTTATTCAGAAATATTAATTCAGAAATATTATAATATTCATGGTGGAATTGCCCCTGGATGCAACGAGGCTGCTACAGCTAGCTGCTGCTGTTGCTATTACCACAGGTATCTATGTAAATAACCATGTGAGCACCGGTCTTGTACTCAGACTAGTTGTTAGCTCATCAGTCCAATCAGGTTTAATATTTATTTCTTTAAACTTGGAATGGGCAAAGCTTTTCCAATATTTGAAGTCTAAATAAAAAATTATTGAAACCATCATGAAATTTTTGGTTTTTTTAGACCAGACAAGCTGTTTTTTTTCCAACACAAGATCTACCTTCCACCCATCCTCCAAAACAAAAACAAATGAAATCCAGCGCACCCAAGAGTTTTTCTGCTGGTGCAGTTTATTTTGAAAGGATTATAAAGTGGAAGCAATGATCCCAGGTGAGCTCAGCTTTAATGCTATGCAGCCCCCTCCACTAATATTTAAAAAAAAAGAATTATAAACAAATTCAAAGGTATTAACTGTTCACAGCCTTCCCATTTCAAAAGATCTGAACTATTGCTTTAATCATTTTGAACCAAAAACAAATGTTTTATGAAACAAACAGCATCTAAAATTTTATTTCAATTGAAAATACAAAAAGAGGAAAACTTAAATCAGCGTGCAGAACTTGACCCACGGGACAAAGAGGACAAATGTAGATTTAAAACGCGTCGTTCTCACCCCTCCAACCAGCGAGCCCGTGAAGGTGTACGACGTCAACACCGTCAGGCTCAGGACAGTCAGGTAAACTGCTGCAAAGACCGAGTTGAAAACATCCTAAAGAGAGAAATAAATAAACAGCACAAGCACATATTAGAATTGCCCTCAGACAGTTTTAGCTCCTTTACATGATGCATGATGGGAATCATTACTCACAACCAGAGGCCAAAAGAAGAAAGTCAGTTTCTTGTTGAGTCTCAGGAGGTACAGGAGCAGCAGGAGGGACGTGACCAGAAACTCCAACACCGTGGCTGTGATGTACTTCGGAGCCGATGCCACAGCGAAACACACAAAGGCAACAAACAGAGACACCTGAGGTAGAAACAAAAACATGAAAATAAAATGGTTCTTTCACTTAAACTCCCTGCAGAGGCTGACATCTAGTTTCACTCTCTGCCACCCTGCATGCCTGACAGGTTGTGCAGAAACAGAGGGAGGAAGTTCCCACTTCTCTGTGGGTAAATGACTCTTTTAGCCTCTAAAATGCTCTTTACGCTGATCACTCGATACCTGCTTTAGCTGGAGTAAGCCAGCTTGTGATGCCCGGTCATCCTGTTTCTCTTCCTCTTTCTGAAGTTACAGCAAATCTGAACTGTTTCAGGTCTGCGGGAAAAATGTCAAATGTTCAAAGTGAGGATGATGCGTGAATCCAGCTCACCGTTTCTGCTACTTTCACAATCCCCCTCCTGGATCGGAGGAAACCTGTGTCCAGGTCCAGTGTTGTCTTCTCGTTGCCCTCTGACATGACGGTGTTCTTTCATTTACAGAGACAGAGCTCGTTTGGTCTGTTTCCTGACTCATGCAACTTCCTCTGAGCTGTAAAGGAAATGACAAAAAAAAAATGAAATCAGCAGCTACTTCACCTTTTATCAGCAACCTAAAAAACAAAATGCTCAGACTCACCCAGCTCAGAAACAGAAACTCTAAATACTTTTTTATATGTTTATTGCAATTTAGTGCAATGAACTTTTATTTGCTGTTAATGTTCGTCACAGAAGAGTTAAAAAGTTTAAATCTTGCTTATCCAAAGCAAAAAAAACACACACAAGACGAAGAAGAAAAGCCCTGAACATCCTGTTTTCTCTGTGCTCTGAGGGGATGTAGGGTAGATGAATAAGGGTAAGACTTTGATCTTTCAGAATTCAGAATAAAATTAAACAACACCAGGTTTTAACTGTCCTAAATGATCCCACAGATTGTTGTTTTTCTTTCAGCTGCTCTCCTCTTCAGGGTTCACCACAGATTTGGCAATTGCTTTTTGCCAAATGTCCTTTCTGACGCAACCTGAGCTCGAACCTGCAGCCGGAGGAAGCTAAATGATTCTACAACATCATCTTTATTAGGAAAAGTCTTCATTTATTTAACTATCTTGGAAAATAAGACATTAAAGGTTTAAAAAATCAGATCAGAGTATCTGAACAAACTGTATTTCAACAGGAGCTTCTGGTTTAAATACACTTTGATGGCTTTTCTCAATTAAAATGATTATTTTAAAGGTTTAATTAATGTGATTTACCTCAGATTAAACTAATACAGTTAAAACATTTTCAAAAGAGCAGGTCCTCAACCATCGGTACCAGTTCAGGGATCATTTGGTATCGGGCTGCACAGAAATAATAAAAATGTTTCTTAAACAACTTGATAAATATTTTTATGCAACCAGGGCATTTTGTTTTGAAAATTGAATATAAAACAATATAAAAAAAGCCCTTTTTCATGTTGGCACAGAAAAGCTTGCAGCTACAATCAATCAACCTGAAAGTTTATCACCATTAAATCATCTATCATGTCCCAGGAAACTATCAGAAAACTTCCACCTGTTGTTTGTTTGTGGCTTCATTTCACAGTTTATAAAACAGACATTTTACAGCAGAATTAAACTCAAATTAACCACATCAACAGAACAACTGTTACAGAACAAAATCCACAGAATGAATCAAGTTTCAATCAGTCTAAATAAATAAATTTCCCTGTTTTGACCTACACCGTAAAATCCTGTTGTGATTTAATGTTTTGTAACCCTAAATTTCCCCTGATTTTATTCCATGTTCTTTTCTTTAATACTGCCTTTAATCGTATTTTTAAATGCTTTAAATGAAAAGGCTTGGTTGTTGTTCGTCTTCAGGTTGTGTTCCCTCCGTTTGCGCTCAGTGAGGCCAGGAGCACTTCCAGGGTTTGGACTCGGGCGGCTGCAGACACTTTCCTAACTTCTCACAACCTGCAGGAGCCCAGTTCTGCAAAACACAGCAGGCAGCACCGTTCACAAAACCAATCTAAAAACATAAAAATACATAATTTAAATAGAAGAGGATGTTTCTTTTTTTAGTTTAGTTCAGTCATGTTTGGGGAAAGAACCTCATCAGTTTTGTTTCCTGCCTTGAGCCACGGGGGCTTTAGGGCGGGTTACGGTTTCCTGCCGTGTCCTTTATTTTATCTGGGCCTGGTTCTGATCCAAGTCTCTTCCTTTAGCTTAGCATTCATCTTTAACCTGTAAGTAAATTCTGTTAACTCATCATGTTTGTGTTTACCTGAAATACTAAAGTGTTGCATATTACTATATAACATCACAATCTCATTACAGTTTAATTTATTATATTTAACAGCACTTATTTATTAAATAAGTGTGTTATTTTAGAGTGGTCAATACACAAACTTTAATGCAAAAATAACATTTTATTTATAAGATTTTAGTAAGAAAATCTACAAAAAAGGCTCAGTTTTTGCTATTTTTTCATAAAAAGATTAAAGAATTTAGACTGTCAAAATGCTAAAAAACTATATTTTCTTTGTATAAATGCATACTGATGAGATGAAAAATATTAACTTTATTATTATGATTTTAAATAAATCTACAGTATTTAGTTGACAAAGGAGGAATTATGTTTTAAAGTTGCATTACCCCACATAAAACTGTTTCTCTTATTGACCACCAGGTGGCAGTGTTATAACACAAATGATTGAAGAGTAAATGTGTTGGAGGGCTTCTCTGGCAGGAAAAGCAGACACAGGTCACATCAGTGACTTGAAACAATCCTAAAACCAAATTCATCTCAGAAACACTGATGCTGAACCAGAGAAAAGGCTCAGCTTGACCTGATGAAGCCATCAAACATGACAAAGCTGCTTTTATTCTTTTTTTATTCAAACACCAGTTCTATTCTTTCAAATAAGTCTGGTCAGTGTTTATAATATATCAGTTTATGTGAAGTGTGACTGAATGAACACTATGAAGCCTAACGAGCCAAATTAAACCTACAGATTCTTTAATTAACTATTTTCCCAGACCTCTTATCTTATCTGATTATTTTATAACATTCTAAAAGTTCATTATTTATTTGTCTGAGTGCCACGGATCTCACCATCACTGCCAGGTCACACATGTTGAGCTGAGGCATGCCAGGAGTCAGAGTCTTCTGATGCTCCTGAACAACTGGAGAGATCCTCCTCAGAGTCTCCTGGTACTCCTTTGACAAAACGCTGCAAACACACACAGTCCTAATCATCAGCTGGATTCAGGTGGTTTAACAGCATTTCTTTATATGTCTATGACAGATCAAAATCAGAAAAATCCGTATTTCCGTTCCCCACAACCCCATTTGACACTTTTGTGTTTTGTTTCTCAACTTGAATCCAAAACTCAAAGATTGCTGACGTGAAATTAAACTATAAGAAGAACAGAGAACAAATCCTCACATGACAGAAAGTCAGTGGTTATCTGTGCTTTAAATGATCAGTTGGTTGTGAAGCAGTTTTTTATTATTTTAACTGAAACGTTTTACTTCAAACTATGACATTTTTTAGCGAAACAGTAAGAAAATGTGTGCAGACTGCTAAAAGTGTTTTAAACCACTTCCAGTTTATTTACCTTTTGTTTCCAAAGAGGCAGATTTTCTAATAAACTTTTAAATTAGTCTTGGTCATCAGCTCTTCCGGCTTTCTTTGGGTCTTCAAAGTTTTTATTATTATTTTTATAAACTTTGTCTGCTTTTCACTCATCTTCCGTCCAGTTTTTGAACCTGAATATAACTTATTGTGCGGTGTGTGCTCATAAAATGAGGAAAGAGGATAACTGGAGGACAAAGAAGAAGTGTCAAGTTTAAAAGACTCTTTATAGAAGATGAACAGTTTCTGAATGTCTTAAAGAAATATAGAAAAATCTTTCAAACACCTGAAACAAGCCTCATCCTTCAGCTGATCATCTGCTGTATGTAAAGTTTTCAGCTCTTTGGGAATCACATAGTTGTTAAAAACTTTTAATATTTTTCATAATTCAGCCAAATGAATGGGATCAAATTGTGTTTTTATTACAGGCTGCTGGTAACAAAGTCCCTAAAGATTTGATTTGAAATCTTTGCTAAGTTGTCCGTTCTGTGACCATTCTTATAAAAAGTGTTACAAATCCACAGAACAGTTAAAGCAAAATAACAAAAAGTTGTTGACAAAGTGTCATGGGTTTGTGTTCAACATCATTAATCCACACATTCAAGCACCAGAAGCAGCAATATATTGTTAAAACACAGAATAACATTTTATCTTCTCCTAATTGCAATTAAAAGAAAACCCAATTAAAGGAAGAAGCAGTGGCACATGAACATACAGAGTGGAGAAGGTTGTGGTTCTGCATCTGAGTGTTTGTCATAAATAAGCCGTCAGACTAATGAAGTCTCAGGAGGATCCAGGTTAACACGACGTTATAAAATTATTTCAATTTTTGTTTTGTTATCTCTGAAGTTTTTGGGTTGATTACAAAAAAGAAATACATGCAAAATGAATTGAATAATACGGCTTTTTCACATTGTTTTCATCATTCAGTCACCTTCCCTGTGGGCCGGAAGTGGCCCCCACGCAGGCTGGTTATGGCCCGTGGTCCACCATTTGACGATCACTGATTTTTAGGACTTAAACGGTCAGAGTTCGGTGAACATCCGTATTAGTGAAAAAGCAACAAAAGTCCAAAGAAAAGCTCTGAAAGACCTTCAGAAACACACTTTTAAAGATTACAAAAAAGTCTGGCTCTTTGGAAATAAAACTTGAAAATTTGAAGAACTGACTCAAGATTTTACAGTTCTGCCTAAACTTTACTTTTTCCACCTTTAATCCAATAATCATTTAACATTTAAGTTGATTCGTTAACAAGCTTTACTGTTTGTGTCAGCGTGGGGGGACAGTGTGACCACAGAACTGAAACATGAACGCACAAACACACACTCTGGCCACCTCTGGTAACACACACTCCGCAGGATGAACTATGTAACCCCCATCACCTCCCCTGTCTCTCAATTACTGCAGTTGGACACCAGTGAGCCGAGCACCTCTGTGCATTATTATATTCAGAGTGTAAAACACAGGGGCCCTGAAGGCTTTCAAAGGAACGCTGCTCTCAATAGGACCTGTAGGGTTAATGGGCTGTGTGTGTGTGTGTGTGTTTGTGGGGTGGGGTGGGGGGAGTGGGCGTCTGGTGGCGTGACACAGGGATAGACAAATATCAGCAGTGCAATTACACCCCTGATACATTCGCCGGCAGCACCTGTGCCAGCCTTCCATCCATCCCTCCACTGCAAAGCCAACCCTCTGATTGGCCCCCGGGGAACATGTGCATGTGTGTGAGGTGAAGTGTCAATTAGAGTAATAACCCCGGGCCCTGTCCAGCTCACACCTACCCTCCCTCTTAGATCTCCCACAGGGCAGCAAGGCTTCCTCCATCAGCAAACACCTGCTCCTTTTCCCCGAAACTCTCTCTTTACTTTGCCTACAATTACTTGGCTGGTTGTGCGCTCTGACTGCAATTAGTCTCTCTCCTTGCGCGCCACATTCGTCACGCTGCATTCTGATCCACGGCTGATAACGGGGGGGGGGGGACCCAGACTGGTTAAAAAGGAAAAAAAATAAAAAATCAAACATTCAGATGAAAATGCTTCACCTATCTGCAAATCACAAACTCTGCTTTCGCCACATCTTGATCAGCAAAAGAGATATTTTATGTGCTCGCCACTGATTGTGGAGATTTTTTTTTGTTTTTTTGAAGCAGCAAATGAAGTACATGTGAGGGAGATTTATGCTCAGTTTCTGCACACAAGAAGTGCACTGTAAAAAGGGATTTTGAACAATATTAAATATTACCCATGAAGACTATTTAAAGCAATAGTTAAGTGATCGTTGACGTGACGTTTTGTCAGATAGTTATTGATCGTTAGCACCTAATCAGCTGGGACATCAGTCATGGAGCACAGTGTATTTAGAATGAGGCAAAAGTCTTTGTCCAGGCTAGGCTAATGGCTAGCCAGTTTTTAAAAAAAATCATTTTCCAGACTTAATAAAGAACTCTTTCTCAAAACAGTGAAAAGAATGCTTCATTAGCTAATATTAAACTTCTACGTTTTTGCATAACACTGTTTAGTTTGTTGCTGTTTTTTTAATCAAACACCGTAAGCGTAGTATTCTGTCACATCGGCATTTTGTTTTTAAGGAAAAACTCGTTTGATAAGCCTGAAAAAGGCTTTTGCCTCTTTCTCAGTAATGTGTTTTTTAGTATTACAGTTAGTGAATGTAGTTTGTAGTCGAGAAGGTTCTGTTAGTGTAAAAAGTTTTTATTTCCTTTACATCTGATGACTCGGTGAAGTGATTATGTAACACGTGGCTAGTTTAGCATTAGTCAAATTTATCTACCGATCACAAACCAACATCAACAGCTATATATATATATATATATATATTTAATTGGTTTGAATTTAACTGTAGTAGCTGAGTGATACCAAGTATAAACAAGTTCAAATTTACCGAATTATTTAAATAAATGAAGCTGGTAAATTCTTTGAAAAAATAAATTAGTCAGAATTTATCTAATTGAACTTAATAAAAATGGTAAAAAAACAGCCAAAATTAAACAGTTTGTAAACATTTGGGTGAAGAAATGTGACTTAGCTTTTACATTTATGATTTTTTTAACTCAAAATTTGGTTATCTGGTTATAATTCAGCCAAATAAAGTAAATGCAAATTGTTACACCTATTTTATTAATTTAATTTCAACAGTTTGTTTTTACAGATATACACTGGGTACGCTGCACAAAACATAGTTTCTTGTTGTTTTGTCACAGTGCAAAACCTCTAAATCAAAAACTAATAATATCATTTGTTTTGTTGCCCCCCCCCTCACCCTCTGCATCCAACTAATGAAAAGCTCACAGTCAGCACAGCTCATTATCATGATTATAACCCTTAGCTTACTTGTGTCAAGGCAAAATCTGGAATAATAAGCAGGCTCTATGCAAATGCAGTCTTTTGATTTATAATGTATGGCACCCAAGGGGGATGGGGGCATTGCTCAGGTGTGTCACCGCTCTGATTACTGATTCATAACACTATTGCTAGAACACACACATACACACACACATTTCCAAACAACCACACAGTAGCAGAAGGTGGGGGAATTGAGGAGACAATCAAATACATCTGTCCTGCCCACCCCCGCTCCCTTCCCTCCACCTCGGTGGAAATTGAGCACTTCAGTGAGGACTATTGATTGGAGACACAAGAGGTTGGTGGCAGGCAGCAGATGAGGCCAGAACGCGCGGGGCTGCCTGCGGTGGCAGGGCCGCGACTGAGCCGTGGGTGGGGTGGGGTGGGGGGCTCTGGGGACGTGAGCTGGGGTGGGTGGTGTGAAAAGTGGGATGTGTTAATCTCACAGAAAATATGCAGCTACTTCACTGAGTTAGACCTGGTTGGTGTCTGCTCTCCGTCCTGAGCAGATGGAGCACTGTATCAACAACACAGGAGCAGTTCAGACGTTTTAAAGGGGGGTTCTGGGAAAAGACTATGAACCGAAAATATCTTACCTGTTGTAGGAAGTTTATTTCTGACCAGACCAACGAGCTAAAGGCTAGTCCGAGCGAGGCCAAAACCAACGAGTCTCAAATATTTTATTTTTAAAGGCCTTGCGTTCCTTGAAGGAATGCACATCACCTGCCACCTTTCATCAAAGAGTTGTATGTAATTTTAAGTAAGTTATCGACATTTTTGTGTTAGCAAAGGTAGATTAGATGTGGCGACCATCTTGAAATGAGCTGACTCCAAATGTCAGTCGGTTGTAGATGCACATCCAATCGTTACTCTCTGAAAGTTTCATGAAAATCTGTCAAGTGGTTCATGCTAACAGACACTGTTGACTCCAGCAGCATGGAAGTTGCCCGATGAACAGCGCTCTGAATATGCGCCACACCAATGTCTGTGAAATTGGTGTGTCCTTGAACTGAAGTGCGTGCGCTTTTATTTCTGCACGTGAATCAACTGTAAGCCTGAGAGAAGCTGGACCTCGGAGTGGCGCTGAGGCCATTTAAAGAGTTTTCAAAAAAAAAAACTTCACGTCAGAGTATCTAAATTGTCACTTTAAATGACAAAAGAATCTAAAAAGAATGGCCTTGTAGATTGCATAATCACGACAAAGGCTACTTTTTTTGGTTAACTTGGCCTGACTGGGGACTGTGTTTGTGTGTGTTCTCGGCTGTATCACAGCCTCCGACAGTAGTGAAGGTATGCGTGCAGACAGGTCCTACATCATCTTAAGTGGCTCTTTAGGTGGTGACAGAGATTAATGATGGCCAGGCAAACAGTCCAGCTGGGGGACCTTAGAGCGCACGGACAAAACACACACACACACACTACGAGGCTTAAATAGGGAGGGGGTGGAGACGGTCCCCAAAGATGCACAGGGACATCAACTGAGAGAAGATGTAACCTGGGAAAATTAGACAAAAGTTAGAGGAAAGGGGCGTTACCTTCTAAAACTGAGCCGACTAAACAGAGAGGAAGACATAAAAGAGGAGACAAAATGTGTGTGTGTGTGTGTGTGTGTGTACATTTTGCATCCAGCACAACACATGGCTGCAGACTGATTGGTTCATGCATTTTTGTTGTTGTTGTTGCATTTATCTTTTTTTATACTTCCAAGTAAATAGCAAGGTTAAAAGATGGGCTAAAGTGAAAAACAACATTAATGTTTTATCATCCAATCTCGCTGCGGAGCTAAAAGGAGCTCGAGCTTGTAGCAAAGGAGCAGATGAGGCCATGGCAGGAATGTGAAAGGCAGAACGTCAGAAGAGAAAGGTCAGTGTAGGAGGTTTTCTGCTGGGAGGGAGCCAGAAAGCATAAAAAGAATATTCTCTCATCAAAGTGTTCTGGGATTATCTTAATATATTAGTCATGGTCTCAGGCTGTGCCTTTTTTAAGATCTTGGTAATAGACTGCACTGAGAGTACATGGTAAAAAAATATGCTCTTCTTTCTTTACACTTTTATTAACACCCACTGCTGAAGGTTCGACCAAAACAGCTATAACTCTGTCATTTCTCAACATGAGACAATGATAGTCTAAAACTCTGGAGTGAAAGGTGGCGGATGATATGTATTACCTCAGGAATGCTAAGTTTTTAATTTAATAATAGTTTCAGTGCATCTCTGGCTGTTTGTGTTTCCTACTGCTTCACTCTCCTCTCTGCAATTCTTAACTCTCCTTGCAGCTGAGGCAGACACACACACAACACATTAAACAGCACTTACTCTCAATTTAGACCTGAACAATTCATCTTGCAATTTTAACCTGCAAGCCGTCCTCCGGAGGAGGCTTGATGGCCAGATAGCAATCTTTAAGAAGCTGTTTGCAATCACAAAGAGGAGGGTGTAATCATGCGCGCTCTGGCTGAGTGGATCAATCCGCCACCTTCTTTTCCATGCCGCTAAATCCACATTGATCTTACACACATTTTGCACAACAGACAAACCGCGCTCCTTTCATTTTTATTTCTACCCTTTTCCACGGCTCTTTAATTCCATGCTTCTTTGCTCATCTCTGCCTCCTCTCCTACGCTGTCCTACAGGTGATAAGTTGAAGTTTCAAAGCATCTTACTTGAGTGGGTACTTTTCTCCAGGGTCCCGGCCCAGGTTGAAAATGAGCGGCTGCATCGTGTGCTCTGTCTGATTATGAGTTGTCACACCAGGGACCTCTTCACCTGGACAGAAATTTATACCCTGGAAAAGAAAACACACATTTCTTTTAGTCATTTATTAAAACTAGAACATGAAAATTACTACTGAAGTACAATTAGGTTCAATAAGTTTCTTAGACCTCCAAAACCAGCCTTGGATAAACAGATCTTTTGAAGTGTGAGAAAGTTAAAAACAATTAATATCTTAGCTGTTACAGATAGCTCTTTGAGCGACCTCAATTTGGGGAAGAAAAAGTCTAATTTTGACTGCTTTGACAAGATAACGTCTGTCTGAGTAGAGCCAAAACCAAACTGCTGTTGTTTTAAATCAACTAACATCCAAAGTTTCTTAACGGCTCCTGTACCTTTAACAGAAAACATGAAATTGGCCCTTAGGGGACAAGTTAAGGACTTTGATTTGTTGCAAAGGACACATTTAAAAGAATGAAAAGTGAGTATTTTAGCACAACAAGCATATGTTCAAACTACCGAGACCCATTGTTTTGAAAGCCACATACATTATTGATAGAATAAGTGCATAAATGAATGAAAATGACTTAAGAGTAAAAAATGATGAACCCTAGAGATCAGAGATGCCTTTTATTCTCTCCTTGTTCCTGAATTATCTGTCATTTTACAAGCCTGACGCAGCTTGTGTTCTTTAAACTCACAGATTATCACTCATCCAGAAATCTGTGGAAGTTCCAGGTCACTGCCTTCCCTGCGTGTTCTGGGATAAGAAAAATCTCCAACAGGAAGGAGCAGAACTGCCCCCTTTTGGCTACAAAAGTCTCATAAATTTAAAACGAAGGTCAGCCCGCATCTAAAGAGCAACCGAACAAAGTCTGAGGTCGGTCCTGCAGGCAGGAGAAAAGAATATTAGTTTTAACTTTGTGCAACACGAACACAAGAACTAAAAGAAACTGAACTAAAAATACAGCATTTTGCCATTTTCAGTGGTTTATATTTGATCGTTATCACCTGCTAGTGAATGCAAAGGTGAGTTAAAGAGTTTTTGCCCATTTTTGTCTGTGAGCAAAATATCTCATGAACCACTGGATGTACAGATCAAGATGGCTGCCACTGCCAACTGATCTTAGCAAAGACAAAAATGGTGATAACTCAGCCAATTTTACAGATATTGTGCTAAAATTAAGCGTGGTCATAGCTGAGAGTCATTTACAACACATGCTCCAAGTGCATTCCTTCAAGGAAAACCAGGCTTTTTATTTTATTTTCTAAAAAATAACTTTAAGCTTAGCATATTTAGAAACCTGCTTTTCTACACCTGCTACCCTGAGCTGACCTCTCACTGTTACATGGTCAATATGTTGTCTATACCTGTCTATAATTACAGTAAATGGCTCTAAATGGTCTATATGCTGCATATAAGCCAAGGCTATAAACACTGTGATGCAGGCATCTGATTGTCCTGATCTATTTTACTTTCATCTGTCCCTATCAAATAAACGATTCATCATAAATCTGTTCATATTTTTATGTCTTTATATGGTCTATATGTTGTTTGCATGGCTATATATGGTCTAAATGTTTTCTATATCCATTATATTTACACATCTATATATAGTCTTTATATGGTTTACATGTTTTTGGTTTAATTGTTGTCTATATAAATTTATACATCTTTACATGTCTATATATGGTCTATAAGTTATTTACATGTCTATATATGGTCTATATGTTGGGTATAGGCCGTCTACATACGGTCTACACCCAACATTGTCCTCCAATCTATTGTATTATTCATGGAGCTACTGAGAGAAGAGGACTTTTCCTGCTTCTTCTTCATCTCTTTGCTCCCCTGACTCTTTTCTCAGGAGGCTGGCAGTAATCGCAGCCTGATTGAGTCACACTCTCTCCTCCAGGACCCCCCGGGGAGCACCCACCCCTCCACCCCCCGGCGTTTGAACACACGTACACAAACACACACTTTCTGATGAGCAAAGCTAATATTGAAAAGGCATTCATCTGTAAGGTACTGTAGCTCCCCCCCCCTCTGGGATCACTCATTGGAGCACCTCAGGATACATATAGAGGAACGAAAGAGGGCGAAAGTGAGGACTGAAACACCCCCCCCTCCTCCACACTGATCCAGACTTGTCTTGTATCTTTTGAAGCCAATAGCTTGGAAATGCAGAAAAGAATGAAAAAAAAAAAACATATCATCTCAGAGGAGAGGCATGAAAAGACGGCTCTGTGTATCTCCTGGACTCTGTCTCTTGTGCTGAAGATATTACAGCGAGAACTCCGTATCTCACATGACTTTAACATTACAGATACAGAGAGGCTGCTTTCAAACCGAGGCTCAGCAGTCGGGACGAGATAAGATGCAGAACCATCTGTAGTGATGAAGGGAATTTTGGAAAAGATGATACTTGGCATCCAGTATTGCGTGAAGGAATGCATAGAGTTTCAGTCTAAGATCATTTTATGCTAAAAAATGTTGAGTTGGAGCGATTTTGAGCAAACATTGAGAATAATATTTTGCACATTCTGACGCAATTTCGCAAGATGCCCCACTCAGAGTACGTGTTGCCGATGACTCTCAGCTACTACCATGTTAAATTTTTGTACAATATATATAAAAACTGACTGAATTATAGGCATTCATGTAATTTTCTAAGATCAGTTAGCTGTGGCGACCATCTGAATTAGGTTAATCAGTTGTAGATGCACATTTAACGATTATTTCATGAAAGTTTCATTAAAATCCATCCAGTGGTTTATGAAATATGTTGCTAACAGCCAGACAACAATGACTCTGATTAATTAATTGCCAAATTTTAACCAAAGATCTGTTTGGGACCAGAATATTTGATGAGGGTGACTCTCAGATACGAGCAGATCAAAGTTTAGGTCATTATTTTTTAGCTATTTTTGTGGTTTTTAGGACCAGATGGCTGTCAGGGCCATCTTGAATTGGATCGACTCCAAAGGTTAGTCAGTTGTAGAAATACATCTAGTGATTACTTTCTGCAATTTTTATTAAAAGTCAGTCAGTGGTTCATGAGATATTTGGTACCAGACAGATCCATGGGCACCGCCTTCGCCTTGATTAAAAACTCATGTAGATTATGACTGAAGTATTCAAAAATAGTTTCCTTTTTATTTGTAAACCAGTTTTTTTGACAGAATATATCAGCTCAAACAAGTAAAATTGTTCCATGATTCACAAAACGGTAAACAAACTCAATATACAAGTAGCAAAACTTTTCCGTTTCCTCCCTCCATCTTGGTTAACCGTCTCACATCTCCTCAGATTCATCTTGGATGGATACTTATAAAATATCCAGTGGGGAACACACACACACACTCACATTTTAAAGATTCAACCATAAAAACACAAAGCAAACTGGAGATTTAAGTTTCCTTTGTAGAAATTCAACAGTCGCTCAATGAAGCGCAGACAAACACACAAACTCCTCTGTATGGAGACCAAAACGTCTTTGTGCATTTTTTCTATTTTGCTTTTTTTCCTCTTTCTTCCATGTTCACACACACACACAGCAATCGATAGGCAACTCACAGGCAATCAGACGCCATTATTTGTGAAGTTCCACTTCAGTTCACATGAGTTGATAAAGGAGGCTACTATTGATTCAGCGGCCCTGAAGGAGAGAGCAATTTAAACGACCGATGGGGCATAAAACAAACTGGATGGCAGAAAAAGCATAACCATGGAGGGAGGACAGGACAGGAGGACATGTTCTCATGGACAGAAAGAGACAAAAACCATCATATTCGCTCGCTGCTCATTTCTTCTGATACGTTTCAGGCCTGTCCACTCACTAATAGTATTTGTGAATGCATAAACGCGTTTTTTTTGTTTGTTTTTCAGCCTCTCGTTCACAAAACAGTGTTTTAAAAGGACCTAAATGGTGTTTTTTGAGAATGGTGAAACGTTTTTTTAAATGCCACTCTCATGATTTTGTATGGACGGCCTAAACACAACTTCTTTAAAACTATGAAGTCATAGATCTGCCTCCTGCCTAACGTGACAGAAGCATGGACAGTAACAATAATTAACAAGTTTCTCAACTGCAGCGAAACATTTGCTTACTGTATTATTTCGATGAGCAGACAAGGCTGATCATAAATATCACTGTCTTAAAAAGAGCACAGCAAAAAGTCCTTATTATTCACCAAATACTCAAAGGCCAAAACAGTTTTTGTCAACAATGCAAAAAAACAAACATTGAAGAAGAAAAAGAATTCATTTAAAAAGTGTGGGAAACAGGAATAAAGTCCCTGACAGAAGTTCTGTCGCTTCTCCATGTTGTGGAAACAAAAGCTTATAACCTGACTTTAAATTCATCCATTGGTTTTAGAAATGACTCATATGAAACCTGAAACCTTCCCAAATGAAGTTTAATTTACAGAAATAAATTTGCTTCACTGCAGAAAAAAATGATCCTTTAATGAACACAAAAAGGTCAGATTTTGGCAAGACAAAAGTTTTGTCGCCTTGTCATATAATGCACACAATCCTAGTTTACAGTCTCACCTGTGCTCACTAATTAATCAGGTAATTAGTGGGTCAGGGACTGTAGTTTTAAAGACTGACACTTGTGTATAAAGACTCTAATATGCTTTAAACATCAAACGTCAGCAGAAGTTTAATGTGACACAAAGCAGAAGCTTCACTTCGTCATCAGTCCACAAAAAAGATAATCTTCTTGTGTCTGTGTTCGTCATCCATGTCTATGTGTATGCTGCAGGTCTCGATTCCTGTTTCTGGTGTATTTGAGTGATAGTGTTACAGCACCACACACAGGCCTGGCATAGTTACTACAGCATGTTCGGTCATTTCCTCTTCCTGTGTAGATGAAAACATGACTAAAGACAGTGTAGTGTCTATGTCAGGGGTGGCCAATCCTGGTCCTCGAGGGCCACCATCCTGCATGTTTTACTTGTTCCTCTGCTCCAACACACCTGATTTAAATCAATGGGTGATAAACAGGCTTCTGCAGAACACGAAGAGGGAATTAAACCACTGAATCAGGCGTGTTGGAGCAGGGAAACAAGGAAAACATGCAGGATGGTGGCCCTCGAGGACCAGGATTGGACACCCCTGGTCTATGTGAACATTTTAAGAAGCAACAACAAAAAAAGATTGTTTTTAGGAAAAAAAAGGTTCCCTTCTGGACAAGGCCTTCACCGAGTGGATGGAACTCCGACCCAGAAGAACAGGCCCCCATGATGATATGCAAATAGCTGAGGGAGGAAAATTTGCCACCCGAGTTTGAACAAACAAATCAACTGGTTGATGAATGATGCAAGTTCACACATGTGGGGGTCCTTCATTAATATTCATTCCACTCTGATGTACGCAGCAGTCAATTGATGAGCCAATGTGAAGATAACACAAACAACAGCCAAAGTGTTTGTGTGTTTCGGTGAGATTAGGAAAGACAAACGGGTACAAAGTGGCAGAGTAAATCAAGCGCTGAGGAAACAGAGACGGGACAAAGCCGAGGCATTAAAATGGAGTCTTACGCTTTTTAACTCCTCCCATGAGTTGCTCCAGGTCCAGTAGTGTGCCTTGTACGGACCAACCCTCACAGCCATCAGCTCGTTGCCACGATAGTAAAATGTTGGTCTGTTCAGAAAAGAAAAATGATCAGATATGTTGCAATTATACTTAAACCAAACTTGACACAAAAAAGCTTTTCTTTTGGCACGAGTATATTTTATTTCCTCATCTAATTAATGACCTCACATCATTGTGTTTTCTTTTCTTTGCTGACATAAATCATCACTGATAGATCAGGTTGTTAAGGATGACATCATTTGTATCTGTATTTAGTCTAAAATGTAACTGTTGGGACAAAATTTAAAAAACTAGACTTGATGATGGCACATTATCAGTAAAATATCAGGGAACATTTAAAGGAATAAATCAGAAGTTTTTTGAAGTGGAATTCTGTGGAAAGGTTATAAATAATTATCTTACCTGTTGCAGAAAGCTCTTTGAATGACTTAAATTTGGAGAAATACAGATTAGTTCTGACTGGATTGACAAGACCAAGCAGAGCTAAACCCAAAGCAGGTTGATGTTATTGTAAATAAAACCTGTTGTTACAAAAACCTGCCCATTCTCACTTTCTGGAATCCAAGCCTTCAATGTATAACATTATCCGATGCCAGAAAATCATATTTGCTATCAAATATTACAGCTAAAATGTGCAGGTCAATTTACATGAAAGTGGTAAAGCAGACAAACATGTCTGAGGACGGCTGGACTCATTCCTCCTCAGTCAGCCGCTCTATGAGCCAACTAGAAGTCATGACAAGTGGCAAAAGAAGAATTCCCCTCTTAAATGGATAAAAAAAGAGTTTGCTGACAAAAGAATTGTCACCTTAAATCAGAGACAACCTGTTATAGCAGTATAAGTTTATTACATCACTATAGCTGACAAAATAAATGTGTAAGAAAACATAAAAACAGAAATCAGCTGCTGGTTTACGTAGAACCTGTAGCTCCTCATATTCAGCAAATTCACTGACTTTATTTATTACATCTGGGCTTTAATTTGACATTGAAACAGCTTTGTTTAAAAAATAAAAAAACATCTTGACTTTGATTGTAATTTAGAGAAAAGTCAGACATTTGAGGCCGCAGCAATCCCAAAAAGATTTTGCAAAATCCTGGACGGACTGTACTGGATACTGATTCATGCAAATGAAATTTTTATACTTTTACACTGCTGTCACTTTCGTGTCATACAATTATACAGTTATTCTGACAGAAATACTCTGATATCCTGCCAGATGGGCCCCAGGCTGCACCAGAAGTGTGAAGATGCGTAAAATAGAATTCACATGAACCGCAATTAATTTGTTGAGATTGAGTTGTTTTAAGACGGAAGCAATCTGCTCTAATTTTGGCCCCGCATAGACGGGCTGTTAGCTCATCAATCCGGTCAGAACTAAACTCTTTTTCCAAGCTGAGGTACAGAGGTACACACAGATCCTTCTGAGGCAGACGTTTTATTGTAATCCAGTCAACCATTGTTAAAAATATCTCTAAAAACCTCTCATTTTTTAGAATAATAGAGGAAAACTAAAGTGTATATTTTCTAAAAGCAGCGAGGATCAGTTAAAAAGTCATCTTTATTGGTGAGATAATTCAACTGAAAAATATAAAACATAACTGCTACATTTACTTCTTGAATTACTTGACTGTGGGTCTCAAATCAAACATTTCTTTTAGTGCTTTTTAGTACACGATGAGCTTTATGTACTTATTGATTAGAGCATACAACAGTTCTCCACCTTCAATTGGACCTGTTTGCCATTGTACATCCTGCCAGGAGCAATTTGCCTCAGACAACATCACCCTGAGGATCACTAGTAATCCCGATGTTTCTGTACATGAAGAGGAGCCAGCTGAGGCAGTGAAGAAATCTCATAAGGATCCCTCCTGGGTATCAGCCTTTGGAGGGTTTATAAGGCAGCGGCCAGTCAGAGATGCTGGGAATCCAACCTCCAGGAGGAGAAGGAGGAAGTTAACTAAGGACAAAAAGTGGAACTGGTGTTTTTATTCACCTGTTTTCAAGTTTTTCAGACAAGTTTAACAAGACTGGCGTCAGATCGAGTCCATCCAGGATCCGGTCATCGGGAGGGTCGATGCCAGCCAGCGCCAGACTGGTGGTGAACAGGTCCATGACATTAGCAGGCTGCAGACTCACCTGTGTAAGGGTGAGGAAATGGCAAATTCATGCAAAGAAAAAAACTGTGAAAATATTGTTTAAAAGTCAATATTTGTCTGATTCTGTTATGAATATGACGCATGGGCTAAGGAACACTTCTGTACACCACGGTCTGTAAACACAGTTCACCATGCTGTCCACAAACGCTGCTTAAAGCTCTATCAGGCAAAGAAGAAGCCAGATGTGAACACCATTCAGAAATGCCACCTCCTTCTATGGGCCAAAGCTCATTTAAAATGGGCTGAGGCAAAGACAAGAACTGTTCTGTGGTCAGACAAATAAAAAATTCAAAAAGAAAAAAAAAAGTTTAAAATTTTTTTTGGGAACCCATGGATATCATGCCCTCCATACTTAAAAGGAGAAGGACCATCCAACCTGTTACCAGCTCTTAGTTCAAAGGCCTGCCTCTCTGATGGTATGGGGGTGCATTAGTGCCTCTCATATGGGCAGCTTACACATCTGGAGCAACACCGAAGCAGGATTTAGAACAGCATGCGCTCCTATCCAGCTCAACCTTTAACAAAGACCACCCAGGACTGCTGAACAGCCAGAGTCCTGCATCAAACAAGAATGGGACAACATTCCCTCCAAAACCTCCAGCAGCTGCTCTCCTCAGGGAGGCTTCAAAGCGGAAACATGACCCTGACGCAACTTTTTTGAGACGTGTTTCTGCCATAAAATTCAAAATTCCCTTTTTTTTAATTAAAAAAATACAATTTCTTTCTTTGATATGTTTGCCATGATCCATTGTGAATAAAATATGGGTTTATGAGAGTTGCAATGATGTTTTTGTTTACATTTTACACAAGGTCACAACTTTTTCATATTTGGGGTTGTAAGTTTTAAAAGATGAAGGCCAACCACACCTCCTCTCTTTACAAAAACATCTCTCATGCTGTACCGGCACCAACCATCAATGTGGTTCAACTCTGCCACGAGTTTTTAAATTTACACCTGATGACTTAAGTCTGAAATCAAGAAGGAGCTGAAGTAACATGACATTAATACATAGGTGTGAGATGTTGCTTCCATGTGTGGTTGCCAGTATATACATGAAGGAGAAGAGATGCATTTCTTCAATTTATTCTCTAATCTCTGCATGCAGCTTTACAATCAAAACTCCAAAATGCCTTTCCTTCCTAAATGAGGTTTTTTGGGAGGAAAAGGGAAAAGGAGGAGAGGAAGTGGGGATAGGACACGGCCGGGGCAAGCAGGCTGCTGAAGCTGGAGCGAGCTGGTGTTTTATCTCCTTCTCCCAGTCGCTGTGAAAAGCTTTATTTTATTTATAAACTTTGAACTATTTTCAGATAAAATGCCATTTTTTCGCTGTCATCCTTGATCTTCCGTTCCATTCTCTCCTGAGCGAGCCTTAGAGGGAGACGGCACGCTCACAATCAGATATCAGCTATCAGGCCTCTGCAGCTGCACCACCATGAGCCGCTGCGCTCCTATCGACGGCCAGCACACACACACACTCTTAAGCACTGAAATGAACTCCCCCTTTTCTTCTGAATCCACAGAACCAGCCACAGAAAAAGGCTCTGCAATGCATTCTATGATCTATCTGCACATCCAGACACTCTTTCTCTCTCACGAGCACAAACAGATTCAGTCCTTTACTTCATTTTTACATTTTTTTTAAAGCCCCCCTCAGACACAAACACTGACTATTAAAGAAGACAGGACAAAAGGGGAAGAGCAGAGGCAGCGTTGACATTTAGTCAGTAATAACTTGCATGAACAAAAACCAAAACTTTCAAACTCAGACTGGTCACATGGAGGACTTTATCTCTTGAGTTGCCATCTTTTATGCTCTTCCTGTTAGAACTTTGCCCTCTTCAGCAGTCTTTTTATTTCTTCACCTTTTTGTTCTTTCCCTGTTTTGTCCGAATCATTTCTCTCTGAAACATTACATTTTCTTTCTCTTGTTTCTTTTTGTGTCGCAGCATCGGTTATCTGAGGATGCGGCGCTTACATTCTCATCTCTTCCATCGTCTGGATGTGTGTCGGCTGCTGATAAACCAGCAAAAAGGATTGTGATGTTCAAAAACGGTTGTGGGCCTGACAGCCCACCCACTTTACCATCTTTGTTCATGCAGCTACTCATCATCCCTGCTCCTCATCCCTCTCCTCAGGCACCAGGAGAATGCTGAATCTGCATCCGGCTCTGCTCCGTCATTCCAACACACCTCCTCCTACATATGAGTCTAACTCATAACAAATATTTCAACTAGACAAATAAATCGCCGTACTTCAGGACCCATAAACTTGTCTCCTCATTTAGATAATGCCAAGATGAATCTGTGTTTCCTCAGTATGATAAACCTGTTGAAAATCCCCCTTTTCCACAAAGGCTTGCATGGCTGTTTATGGCTTTGAGAGCTTATGGGGTTTTTCAAAGCACAGATCAACAGATTTCAAAAGACTATGAAGCAAAAGAGGGAGCAACATTGTGTTCAGTTTGTCCTCCCTCCAAAAGCAACACTGCAACCACAATAAATCCAGATCTGAGGAGTACAGTAGCTCCAACAAAGCAGCTTTGTCATCACAGCTCCAGAGATCTTCAGAGAAGCTCTGTAGGACCAATTACTTAGCGCCATGGCTGCACATCTGCACTGATAGTGAAACAAAGCTACCCACAAGCAGTTCTTACCATGTGCACAATTATAACACAACACAGGTGCATCAAAGCCTCACAAACACATCATTCCTTGCAATGTGGCAAAGTCTGTCTTTAGCTCTGCTCTTTTTATCCCTTCTTTTCTCTTTCCTACCTATTTTACTTCTTCCCTTGCTTCCTTCCCTGCACTCACCCCCCCACCCTCTCAACCCCCTCCTCTCCTGTTTCTTTATCCCGAACGCCTGGCATATTCAGATACTGAAGTCCTCATTACGGCTCAATCCAACCTCAGCAAACACACAAACAGATTAGCCGCTTAAGACGCTCCCAATCCCCCTCTCCCTCGCTACTCTGCTGCGCTATCAGGCCCCAGCACAACCCTGTGAGATGAGCCAGGGGCAAGGCTTACTGCAGACTGCAGCCTCCGCTCGCTCCTCCGCAAAATCCCTCTGCGTCACAGCCCCGTGTCACAGCTGCCCCTAATACAATTAAAAGTCATTTGCAGAACGTGCAGGCTTAGGGGATCACGGC